>NC_074681.1:24124712-24299712 GCF_029448725.1 Salvelinus fontinalis | reverse complement strand
TCCCCCTCTCCTTCTCTCTCTCTCTCTCTCTTGCTCCCTCCCTCTCACCCTTCCTCCCTCCCCTTTGCCAAATGCAAGGTCTGAGGAGACAGGGAAGTGGCCTTTAGCTTACGCTGAGATAGTGAAATATCATTACGCTATCCACAATAACAAAAACAAGACAAGTAGTTTGCCCTTCACCAAGACCATCTTCTAGCTTCAGTAGGTGATTGGCTGGGGAATCAGTCCAAGGTTACAGTCTTTCAGCGCTGAAGTTCACCAAGAGTGTTTTGTTGATTAACACTTTTTAAAAGGTCAGTAGGAGCCACACCGGTGCCAAGAATCTAACAAAAATCTATCCCAACCTTATATCAGGCCCAATAAATCTTTTTTGGCTTTATATTTATGACAACATTCACATTGCCACATAACACATCCCTTGGAGACCCACAGCAGCACTCTCTGGGAAAAAGGAGAGAAACAAAATGAGGGAAAGAGAGGATCACTGGCTTGACACCATGTAGTCACAGCGTCTTGGTTACCCCTGTAGCTTGCCACATCTCCTGATGCCATAATATTACGACATTAGGTTTACTTTTCTCACCAGTAGGGCTGTCTTCTCCTGACCTCTGGTTTACTTTTCTCACCAGCAGGACTGTCTTCTCCTGACCTCTGGTTTACTTTTCTCACCAGCAGGACTGTCTTCTCCTGACCTCTGGTTTACTTTTCTCACCAGCAGGACTGTCTTCTCCTGACCTCTGGTTTACTTTTCTCACCAGCAGGACTGTCTTCTCCTGACCTCTGGTTTACTTTTCTCACCAGCAGGACTGTCTTCTCCTGACCTCTGGTTTACTTTTCTCACCAGCAGGACTGTCTTCTCCTGACCTCTGGTTTACTTTTCTCACCAGCAGGACTGTCTTCTCTTGACCTCTGGTTTACTTTTCTCACCAGCAGGACTGTCTTCTCCTGACCTCTGGTTTACTTTTCTCATCAGCAGGACTGTCTTCTCCTGACCTCGGGTTTACTTTTCTCACCAGCAGGACTGTCTTCTCCTGACCTCTGGTTTACTTTTCTCACCAGCAGGACTGTCTTCTCCTGACCTCTGGTTTACTTTTCTCATCAGCAGGACTGTCTTCTCCTGACCTCGGGTTTACTTTTCTCACCAGCAGGACTGTCTTCTCTTGACCTCTGGTTTACTTTTCTCACCAGCAGGACTGTCTTCTCTTGACCTCTGGTTTACTTTTCTCACCTGCAGGACTGTCTTCTCCTGACCTCTGGTTTACTTTTCTCACCTGCAGGACTGTCTTCTCTTGACCTCTGGTTTACTTTTCTCACCTGCAGGACTGTCTTCTCTTGACCTCTGGTTTACTTTTCTCACCTGCAGGACTGTCTTCTCTTGACCTCTGGTTTACTTTTCTCACCTGCAGGACTGTCTTCTCTTGACCTCTGGTTTACTTTTCTCACCTGCAGGACTGTCTTCTCTTGACCTCTGGTTTACTTTTCTCACCTGCAGGACTGTCTTCTCTTGACCTCTGGTTTACTTTTCTCACCTGCAGGACTGTCTTCTCTTGACCTCTGGTTTACTTTTCTCACCTGCAGGACTGTCTTCTCTTGACCTCTGGTTTACTTTTCTCACCTGCAGGACTGTCTTCTCCTGACCTCTGGTTTGCTTTTCTCATGATGCAGATCTTCAGCATTGTCTCTTGTAGAGTGTACCTCAGTGTAGAGGGAGTTTAACTATACTGTCCCTAAGAGTGGAACAGGAAATTCCCAAATTCCTCTCCAGTCCTGGGTATCCTGGGTTTCCCCTGTTCGTAATTGTGAATGGATAACTAGCCCACACTTGCCTTGTGTGTGAAAGAGGAGTAGCCTTGTACGCTTGGCTGGCCTCTAAGACAGACAGACAGACAGACAGACAGACAGACAGACAGGCAGGCAGGCAGGCAGGCAGGCAGGCAGGCAGTTATTTTAAACACCACCAGGCAGCAGGGCCTTTGCCAAAACAGATAAATTATTAAGCCAGATATCTTTGTTGTTTTAAGACATTTCACTGGATAATTACGGCCAGCCTGGGAGTTCTCTTCTCCTAATTACGGCCACAGAGAAGGAGGGATGAGAGGAGGAGGAGGATAAATGTGGGTTAAAGTTCAGACATTCATTAAAGTGGCTCTAAACGTTGTGGCTTCAGAGCAACATCCACTAAAGCAAGCGTGTCCCAATGATGTGTCTGCACTACACTACCATAACATACACAAAGGGTATAGCACATACTCTGCAGACAGGATATTAAAGTGTGTTGTCTAATGAGGATCTTGCTGTTTCCCCAAAAGCTCATTAAACATAAAACTCATAGAGAAAGAAGTCTGTGAGGGGAAGAGGGTGGGCAGAGAGAAATAAGGAGGCAGATAAGGGAAAGGCTAAAAGTACAGAAAAACAGAAACTATAAGCAAGCTATTGGGGAGAATCTCTCATTGAGTAAATATTGCTACATTTGTTTATTGATCAAGCAGGAAATCCTGCCTGTATCTATACATATTTCTGTTTACAATGTGCAACTATGGTTGTTGCTGTGACCATATTACCGCCACACCGGCGGTCACGAGTCATGAAGGCAGTCAAATTACACGTGACCGTTTAGTCACGGTAATTAGGTTTTTCTAAGCTCTGATGCTGCTGATGGTCATTAGTAGCCCACCAAACTTGCTAACAGCCTGTCACTCAACACTCTATTGTCCCTCTTTGTTAACCGCTCAACACAGAATAGCCGCATGTGCGCACTCCCTCAAATCGGTTGGAGAAAATATCCTTTCTATTTTATTCAGCTTTGTTCAATTGTATTCTTCATACTATAAAATAAGGCCACGGATTCTAAGCAAATCTTGTCTGCTAAATGAACTAGTGTAGCCCACAGCCATTTGACATAGCCAGATCAGGACCTAACATAAGGGCAACTCAGAGTATGCTATTCTGTTCTTCCGAAATGGACTACATTTTCCTCATTTCATACTGTTTAAAATAGTTGTAGGCTTTATTACATAGATTTGTTAGACTTTTTAAAATGTAGATGTTCCAAAGGCCTGCATCAGTGTGTGGAAGCCAGGAGATGCTAAATGTGTTTATGTTAATTAACGGTCAATTAACGTGAGACCGACTGTTATTTGCTTGACAATCACCGGCTGACAAACTTTTGTGACCGCCACAGCCCAAACAGATGCCGTCCAGACATCATCCACACAATCCTGTCCACTCAAGACAAAATAGGTGACAAGATGGCAACCTGGAGTCTGAGGCGACCAGGTCGCTCGGTGAGTTTAGAGTCTCTGGAGTGTCATCCATCGACCTGCTGCCTGCTCGAAAACAGATGACTGAGGAGTTTTCAGACACTCATTACCCAGAAAGAAACATGGCGTCAGCAGCATAGGCTCAGGAGATAAAGCTAGGGACACTGTCTGAGTCCTTGGATAGCATCGATAATAGGATACACCCAGAAGAAAACTGAAAGCCTGGCTGTACAGTCAACAAAGAAAATAGAGAAGGGGAGCTATAATCAATCAATATGGAATGTTTGTTATGTGAGGGGGTTTAAACAACAACAAGCAATATAACTTTTAATTTATCATATTAGCTACCAAATCATAGAGAATGAGTATTGAATGGGAAGAAAGGTCACTTAACTGTACATTGCTACTGTAGAGATGCCTACTTAGGACCAGGACATACTGAAAAACATGTATTGCATTATCATGACAATATGCCTGCTTCCACCTAATGGCAAGTTTCAATGCTTGTCTGACCATGATCGTCTTTGATAAAGAGGACATGACTGTATGTATAAATGAAGTAATATCAGCAATCATGATGGATTGTTTGGGCATATGTCTGTGTTTTAGGTAGTGGCTGCACTATTGCTGGGGGAAAATGCCATGGAACAAGTGAACTCTATCCCCTCTCCAAAATAACCTGCAAAGGCCCTGTTGCTTCTGATAAATATTAAAATATGTGTCAGCATCATCGGTGTGTTTACAAAACAGTGAGCTCCCACGGGTCTTCTTCTCCTCTCCTGGAACATGTACCGTGAGAGCCCAGAAAATGACATGACAGTTCACATTTTGATCATCTCAATTATTCATCTTTTAACACCACTAGCAGACCATGAGAAAGCTGTTATCTACACTTTATGCATGTGATACTGTTCCACGGGAGTCGGGAGAGGAGTAACTGTAGGCCTTAAGTGTATTTTGGATTTATGTTCCTCAGTGACTGTAAAACAAGAGTGAAATCAGATCCTATTTAGGTGGGTGTATGACACCTTGGCTCTTTCATATCATATACTGTTGACTCTTTGAATTGTAAAAACAACTCTCATATTCTACAAACAACCTTTGTTACCCTTGACTGAACTACAGTGTAATTTGATTATAGTTGGTCCTGTATTGTAACAGAATTAATTGTATGAGACATCTTTGATCCTGAAGCAAACCAAGAGCAGTTTGACCTGGCTGGATGCAGACAGATGCAGACTACCTCCTCCTGTCCAGGCTGGGTGGATTAGTTTATAGGCGCTCTGCAGCACACCTTAGTCTACGCTCAGAGCTCAGAGAGCATATTATTTACAGGCACAGTGGGGCACATTCTGAATAAACGTGACAGAGAAAATATATCAAAGGCTAAAAACTCCCCTTAGTGAGGTAACAAAAGGAGAGCATCAGCTGTGAGCCTCTGCTGTCTGTCTGTACACGCAGGGTAAGAAGAGGATCAGGAGCAGGAAGTGGCTGAAAGGAACACAACCCACTGCTGCTCTCTCTCCCTGCTATAAATAACAGCAGGCTAGCTGGCCAGGTCAGAGCTGCTGCTGCCCAATCTAATAAAGCTGCTCTCTCTCATCTCCCCATCTCCAGAGCCCTGGCTGTTTAAAAGGCCAGCGATGACACGTGAGGAGGAGAGGAGAGAATGGAACAGAACAGGGTGGCTGAGTCACCACGTACCTCACCCCGAAGGAGGGGTGAGGTATGGCTCATTTGGGCATGAGGATAGGAAGTCTGCCACTTTGTTCTCTCCCTGGATGCCCAGCCGAGTGGACTGATAGGATTGCTAGATATCCTAGTGATGACGTCTGTTGGCTTTAACAATTTAACACTGATACCATGGGGTCTACCGAAAATGTGTCAACTGTGGGTTCTTTGCCTGGATTAGGTGCATGAGAAGATTATACCTAACTGGTTTGTTTTCTTTAATCATTCACTTGGACAAGAGAAGGAAATCTTGAAAAGAGGTACTTAGTGGTGTGTGTGGTATCTGAAGCACGTCAAAGTAAAATCCCCTTACATGGAAAAACGTATGCCGCAATGCTTGATTACCACCCTGTGGTAAATTGTTCAAGTAATGATTAGAAACCAGGTTTTACGGCTGCTCATTCCCAGTCCTGTGCTGCATTCCCCATTCACTGCCAGCACGCTATCAGCCTGAAATCAGTGCAACAAGGGGATAGGATCCAAAATTATTGACACAAAGTGGTGAAGATAATTGCGTAATTATCGTATTCCGTCGTCTATCGTAGTCCACACTTATCTGCCCAGCAGCTAGCAAACGTCCACCGTCTACCGAATAGTAGTATAAACTTTTCATTACATTTCATTATAGTACAACGGTCTGATTTTCATTTTCACTACAGTACAACGGTTTGATTTGTTTGATCTTAGCTAGCTACATAGCCGTCTTTGCATCAAACATAATTGTGTAGTTATTGAGGTTCGCCAGCCAGCTATTTTCGCCCTAACGTAACGCAACGTAGCCAACACTGCTAGCTAGCCAGCTTGCCACCGAATAGCAGCATTGTAGAAACGAGTGCATTACAACGGAACGACTTGATCAGTGTAGTGTTGGCTGACTACACAGTTGTCTTTGCTATCTTTGATTTGTATTTGTTCGATCTTAGCTAGCTACTTAGCTGGCTACATAGCCGTCTTTGTATCGGTGATAATTGTGTAGTTATCAAGGTTCGCTGAGGTTCGCTAGCCAGGTATTCTCGCCCTAACGTAACGTAGTCAACCCTGCTAGCTAGCCAGCTAGCCACCGATTAGCAGCACTGTAGAAACGATTACATTACAACGGAACGACTTGACTTGTGTAGTGTTAGCTAGCTACATAGTTTTCTTTGCTATCTTTTTATCTAAGATAATTGTGTAGCTTTGAGTAATTATCGGTTAGCTAGCCAGCTATTTTTCGCCTGCCGCGCTGCCGTCCTCCTACCTAGCCAACACTGCTAGCTAGCCAACTTCTACCGAATAGCAGCACTGTAGAAACTTACATTACAACGGAACGACTTGATTAGCGTAGTGTTAGCTAGTTGTCTTTCCTGTCCTTGTATCCATGATAATTGTGTAGTTTAGAGAAATTTAGTGAAATTGTCGAGGTTACCTAGCCAGCTTCACTTTCAACAACGTAGCCACTGCTAGCCAGGCTACTTCACCAGCCAGCAGTACTATATCATTTTAGTCAATAAGATCTTGTATTTTATTCTTATTTTTTTGCAACGTAAGCTTAACTTTCTGAACATTCGAGACGTGTAGCCCACTTGTCATTCTAATCTCCTTTGCATTAGCGTAGCCTCTTCTGTAGCCTGTCAACCATGTGTCTGTCTATCCCTGTTCTCTCCTCTCTGCACAGACCATACAAACGCTTCACACCGCGTGGCCGCGCCCACCCTAACCTGGTGGTCCCAGCCCGCACGACCCACGTGGAGTTCCAGGTCTCCGGTAGCCTCTGGAACTGCCGATCTGCGGCCAACAAGGCAGAGCTCATCTCAGCCTATGCGTCCCTCCAGTCCCTCGACTTCCTGGCACTGACGGAAACATGGCTCACCACAGATAACACTGCTACTCCTACTGCTCTCTCTTCGTCTGCCCACGTGTTCTCGCACACCCCGAGACCTTCTGGTCAGCGGGGTGGTGGCACCGGGATCCTCATCTCTCCCAAGTGGTCATTCTCTCTTTCTCCCCTTACCCATCTGTCTATCGCCTCCTTTGAATTCCATGCTGTCACAGTTACCAGCCCTTTCAAGCTTAACATCCTTATCATTTATCGCCCTCCAGGTTCCCTTGGAGAGTTCATCAATGAGCTTGATGCCTTGATAAGCTCCTTTCCTGAGGACGGCTCACCTCTCACAGTTCTGGGTGACTTTAACCTCCCCATGTCTACCTTTGACTCATTCCTCTCTGCCTCCTTCTTTCCACTCCTCTCCTCTTTTGACCTCACCCTCTCACCTTCCCCCCCTACTCACAAGGCAGGCAATACGCTTGACCTCATCTTTACTAGATGCTGTTCTTCCACTAACCTCATTGCAACTCCCCTCCAAGTCTCCGACCACTACCTTGTATCCTTCTCCCTCTCGCTCTCATCCAACACTTCTCACACTGCCCCTACTCGGATGGTATCGCGCCGTCCCAACCTCCGCTCTCTCTCCCCCGCTACTCTCTCCTCTTCCATCCTATCATCTCTTCCCTCTGCCCAAACCTTCTCCAACCTATCTCCTGATTCTGCCTCCTCAACCCTCCTCTCCTCCCTTTCTGCATCCTTTGACTCTCTATGTCCCCTATCCTCCAGGCCGGCTCGGTCCTCCCCTCCCGCTCCGTGGCTCGACGACTCATTGCGAGCTCACAGAACAGGGCTCCGGGCAGCCGAGCGGAAATGGAGGAAAACTCGCCTCCCTGCGGACCTGGCATCCTTTCACTCCCTCCTCTCTACATTTTCCTCTTCTGTCTCTGCTGCTAAAGCCACTTTCTACCACTCTAAATTCCAAGCATCTGCCTCTAACCCTAGGAAGCTCTTTGCCACCTTCTCCTCCCTCCTGAATCCTCCTCCCCCTCCCCCCCCCCTCCTCCCTCTCTGCAGACG
Source organism: Salvelinus fontinalis (assembly GCF_029448725.1). NCBI lineage: Eukaryota > Metazoa > Chordata > Actinopteri > Salmoniformes > Salmonidae > Salvelinus > Salvelinus fontinalis. Next base: position 24,291,840 of record NC_074681.1, on the reverse strand, counting down.
ACTTCGTCAACCATTTTGAAAAGAAGGTCGACGACATCCGATCCTCGTTCGCTAAGTCAAACGACACCGCTGGTTCTGCTCACACTGCCCAACCCTGTGCTTTGACCTCTTTCTCCCCTCTCTCTCCAGATGAAATCTCGCGTCTTGTGACGGCCGGCCGCCCAACAACCTGCCCGCTTGACCCTATCCCCTCCTCTCTTCTCCAGACCATTTCCGGAGACCTTCTACCTTACCTCACCTCGCTCATCAACTCATCCTTGACCGCTGGCTACGTCCCTTCCGTCTTCAAGAGAGCGAGAGTTGCACCCCTTCTGAAAAAACCTACACTCGATCCCTCCGATGTCAACAACTACAGACCAGTATCCCTTCTTTCTTTTCTCTCCAAAACTCTTGAACGTGCCGTCCTTGGCCAGCTCTCCTGCTATCTCTCTCAGAATGACCTTCTTGATCCAAATCAGTCAGGTTTCAAGACTAGTCACTCAACTGAGACTGCTCTTCTCTGTATCACGGAGGCGCTCCGCACTGCTAAAGCTAACTCTCTCTCCTCTGCTCTCATCCTTCTAGACCTATCGGCTGCCTTCGATACTGTGAACCATCAGATCCTCCTCTCCACCCTCTCCGAGTTGGGCATCTCCGGCGCGGCCCACGCTTGGATTGCGTCCTACCTGACAGGTCGCTCCTACCAGGTGGCGTGGCGAGAATCTGTCTCCTCACCACGCGCTCTCACCACTGGTGTCCCCCAGGGCTCTGTTCTAGGCCCTCTCCTATTCTCGCTATACACCAAGTCACTTGGCTCTGTCATAACCTCACATGGTCTCTCCTATCATTGCTATGCAGACGACACACAATTAATCTTCTCCTTTCCCCCTTCTGATGACCAGGTGGCGAATCGCATCTCTGCATGTCTGGCAGACATATCAGTGTGGATGACGGATCACCACCTCAAGCTGAACCTCGGCAAGACGGAGCTGCTCTTCCTCCCGGGGAAGGACTGTCCGTTCCATGATCTCGCCATCACGGTTGACAACTCCATTGTGTCCTCCTCCCAGAGCGCTAAGAACCTTGGCGTGATCCTGGACAACACCCTGTCGTTCTCCACCAACATCAAGGCGGTGGCCCGTTCCTGTAGGTTCATGCTCTACAACATCCGCAGAGTACGACCCTGCCTCACACAGGAAGCGGCGCAGGTCCTAATCCAGGCACTTGTCATCTCCCGTCTGGATTACTGCAACTCGCTGCTGGCTGGGCTCCCTGCCTGTGCCATTAAACCCCTACAACTCATCCAGAACGCCGCAGCCCGTCTGGTGTTCAACCTTCCCAAGTTCTCTCACGTCACCCCGCTCCTCCGCTCTCTCCACTGGCTTCCAGTTGAAGCTCGCATCCGCTACAAGACCATGGTGCTTGCCTACGGAGCTGTGAGGGGAACGGCACCTCAGTACCTTCAGGCTCTGATCAGGCCCTACACCCAAACAAGGGCACTGCGTTCATCCACCTCTGGCCTGCTCGCCTCCCTACCACTGAGGAAGTACAGTTCCCGCTCAGCCCAGTCAAAACTGTTCGCTGCTCTGGCACCCCAATGGTGGAACAAACTCCCTCACGACGCCAGGACAGCGGAGTCAATCACCACCTTCCGGAGACACCTGAAACCCCACCTCTTCAAGGAATACCTAGGATAAAGCAATCCTTCTGCCCCCCCCCCCCCCCCCCCCCCCCCTTAAAAGATCTGATGCACTATTGTAAAGTGGCTGTTCCACTGGATGTCATAAGGTGAATGCACCAATTTGTAAGTCGCTCTGGATAAGAGCGTCTGCTAAATGACTTAAATGTAAATGTAAAACAACTGAGCGAGCGTGGGATGCCCCCCAACCATGCCCAAGCCCCAGTGCCACTGTAGGCCTGATACGGCCTCACAGACTGTGGGAACTGGCAGATTCTCAGGTGGCCTGTAGCTTCTCTTCTCTTGTGACAAGTACCCCCTGTGGGAGAGGTTCATTTCCTGTGACAGCGGCTGCACCACCGGTCTGTCCTTCAGACCACACATCACACCATCTCTGTGGGCTTCTCCCATATGGTTTTTATGACGTGCTTATTACACTGCTTATGAGCACTATGAGTGTTTTCTGTGGAGTGGATACTTGTGATTTTACTGGTTCCAGGCCCCTGACTGAGTTTTACGCAAACTTATTGGAAAAAGTTAGTGTTCTCTAGGAAAAGCATGGGTCAGTTCCACCTTGTCTCCCCTGGCTAAACTCTCAGTAGATCAGTTGTTGTGAGATCACTTCCTGTGGGGGCGGGTGTGGAGATGACGATAACATCACTGTCTGGTTTGAGGCTGTTTGGCTTCTCTGCTGTGGTAAAGCAAACCATGATCCATGGCCAAATCACAGAGGCTGTATGTTCCTGTAACTAAGGGAGGCCTCCAGACAAGCCAAACACTCCTTCAAACTAATACCATGGAGAAAGGGTGGAGGCACAGCTGGAGTGAACTCAAGCTAGGGTGGGCTATGATCTGCTAGTGTTTAATGTTTGTAGGCCTACCTAAAACCAGTAAGGCTAACCAACAGACTACACAGGCAGTTCAACTTCAAAGATAGCTCACACAATTTAATACAAAGAGCTACTAATATGCTTTTAATACGAATAATTTTTTTAACCTTTATTTAACTAGGCAAGTCAGTTAAGAACAAATTCTTATTTTCAATGACGGCATAGGAACAGTGGGTTAACTGCCTTGTTCAGGGGCAGAACGATATATTTTTACATTGTCAGCTCGGGGATTCGATCTTGCAACCTTTCGGTTACTAGTCCAACACTCTATGCTTTTAATACTAATATGCTTTAAATACACACCAAAAAGGTAGTGTGATGCTTGATTAACATTATATGCTTTAGTAAATGAAATCAAGGTTTTCAAGAGTGAGCTAATTACACCCCCTCAGTTTATGAGGTTTGGTAGTAGCCCACATTATCAGCATCCAAGAGAGACTTATCTAAGTCAGTGGAGGAGTAAGTATTAGCTAGAACATCAAAGCCTGACAGCTGCTGTATCACAGGAGTCTCTCCTTTCATGACAGAGATGTCTTGTAATGTAGCGTGAGCCTGTGATGAGCTCTCGTCAGTTTTGGCATCAAGATAGAAGAAGGGAGCAGGTTTCGTGATGTGATTGGTGTACATGAGGCTGCAGTTTCAGGTTCGTCTTTTGGGACATGTAAATGAGAGGCCAGTCTGCTGGGAGCTGCAGGATCTCAGATGACTGCTTATTGTCAGGTAAAACAATCATTTTCATGAAGTAGGCTCTCCCTCTGGAACTGCTTTGGTGAGGAAAGGAGCTGAGATTCACTAACCTTCATCTGAAATAGCACCCTATTCCCTATATAGTGTGGGCCCCTAGTCACAAGAAGAGCACTATATAAGGAATAAGGAAGGGAATTAGGGAAAGCTGAAGGACTACCCACAAAAGTTGTCGATTTACCGCAGACTGGGATTCTGGAATGCGTGACAAAGCTGTCTCTCTTTCTCGGAGCATGAGGTCATTGTCAAAGAGGGGGAGTACGAATGTGTTTCACACAAAACAATTTTCAGACTGAGTTTGACAGAAGCATGACCAAAACAATACTTTTTCAGTCGTTCAATATTGACAGAAATGTCCGTCATGCCAAAACCAACTAATTTTATGTCTCCAGCAACAACAAAAAAGACCCTCTCCTCCCCCTCCCCTTCCGCCTGGGAAACAAGGTAAAAGTTCACCAATCCTCTCTCTCTCTCTCTCTCTCTCTCTCTCTCTCTCTCTCTCTCTCACTCTCACTCTCACTCTGTCTTCAGAAACCAGCTGATTTTCATCCCAGGCCAAGGGGAAGGAATGAGAAGAATGCATTGATGTGAGGAGACAAACAACTCCACTCAGTGTCTAAACTGAGGGGGCTATGACAGCTTTTCACCCTTTCACCCTTTTCACCCGTTTCTCCCTCAGATGAGCTAGCTAGCTTGCTGCCCATGAAGAACATAGCTTAGCTCACTACTACACCAGCATTACACAATAAAAATAATATACCCTCGTTAAGGACAGGCCAACACTCCTCGGTTGTCTGGTCTAAAGTATTAAGACAATGAAAAGCAGAAGGACAGAAAGACACAATACACTGAGTACATATTTGCCTCTTATTTCTTTAGCCCTGCTGCAACTTTCTTCTGCTGCTACTAAAGACCTGAATAGCCTTCTCTGTTTGGTTAGCAATTTCTTCATTAACTACTCATTGGAGAGAGCATAACACACTGTAAATATTGGGCCTGTGACCTTCACTGTCTATGTGCAGAGAGTCCAAATGGAAACAGGCCCAGCCCGTCTGATGAACGTCAATAAATAGTCTATTGTGACATTATAAGTCTAATGTGAAAAAGTGTGGAGAGCTAGGTGTCACTTTCACAATAGAGTGAGGTTTCTAGCATTTTTTTCAACAGCTCCTTACTCCCTAGTACACACATAAGGATCCACGGAATATGTCATTGGAGTGGCAACAAACGGCCTATTGGCTGTCTATTTAGAGGCCAAATAAACAAGTACATGATGGCCTGAGTGCTACAACTGAAAAGATCTGAACTAAAATGTTTGCTTTTCTTAAACCAAGAAGTTACTTCAAATTGCTTGACAAGTGAAAAATGTACTTGAGACTATGGGCCCATAATCCATTTTCTGATTATAACCATTTGTCATGTAATGTTTAGCGACGTTACTGTTTTTCTTTGCCAGTTTATTATCAGCAGAAGAATCTGAGGGGAAACAGATGACTCGTGTCAGATTGCTTTTCACATTCAAAAACAAGTTGTACATCCAGTTCATTACACAAGTGTGTTCCAATTCTTGGTTTGGCATCAGTTATCCAGATTCTGTCATAATTTACCCTTAACCTATGCAATTACTTTCTGGCTGTGACAACCCTTTACCCTGGTGTTAAGCCATCCATCCCTCACTGGCCTTGCCACTCATTACCTGGTGTTAAGCCATCCATCCCTCACTGGCCTTGCCACTCATTACCCTGGTGTTAAGCCATCCATCCCTCACTGGCCTCGCCACTCATTACCCTGGTGTTAAGCCATCCATCCCTCACTGGCCTTGCCACTCATTACCCTGGTGTTAACCATCCATCCCTCACTGGCCTTGCCACTCATTACCCTGGTGTTAAGCCATCCATCCCTCACTGGCCTTGCCACTCATTACCCTGGCGTAGCACAAGCTGTCTCTTCCTGGTCCTGCAGCTTGTGTGGCTGGATGCTATGCCAGAGGACCACAGTGTCTGTGTGATGTGGTGGAGCTAGAGCTCCTGTTTAGCCTGTGGTCCTGTACTATGGCCTTAATTAACCAGACTGTTTGTAGTTTGATGAGCCCCCCACCCCTCAACCGGTCTCCTTCCTAACTCCAAACCCGCCTCTCCCTCCTCACCCAACCTCCCAATGCACCTCCTTCACTCCCTTGCCTCCCTCCCGACCCGTCTCCCAACCTGCCTCCCCAACTTTCCAACCCTTCCTCTCCTCACCTGTTAACATCACCTATTGATCAAAGCCATTCTAATCACTACTTCTGTGGTTGGCCGTTTTATCCAGTGTCACTTTTTTACCCACACGCCCTTTTTGTAATGGAGCGCCGTGTGCGCAATATTCTTCATCCATTAACTTGGAGCTAGATTAAAGGAGAGGAATGGACGCTCCACGGGTCTTGTTTCTGCATGTTGATGGTGGACATACTGTGTCAGTCCCAAATGGAACCCTATTCCCTATTTAGTGCACTACTTTTGACCAGGGCCCAAGAAGCCACTGTATGATGGATGGATGGATAGAGGGATAATCGAACAAGTCAAATGAATTGCCAACTGTTTTCCCTAGTCAGAATATAAATCAGAAGATGTGTCAAGAGTTTCTTGAGTGTTCTGTACTGAGTGTTCTGTACTGAGTGTTCTGCACTGAGTGTTCTGTACTGAGTGTTCTGTGCTGAGTGTTCTGTGCTGAGTGTTCTGTGCTGAGTGTTCTGTACTGAGTGTTCTGTACTGAGTGTTCTGCACTGAGTGTTCTGTACTGAGTGTTCTGTACTGAGTGTTCTGTGCTGAGTGTTCTGTACTGAGTGTTCTGTACTGAGTGTTCTGCACTGAGTGTTCTGTACTGAGTGTTCTGTGCTGAGTGTTCTGTGCTGAGTGTTCTGTACTTGTGCCCTAACGGAAGCCCCTATGGGGAGTCAACAACATTTGAAAGAGAAAGGTGTTGTGGTTCTTTCTTCATAACACTGGGTGTTTTTCTTTTGTAGCGCTGCTGCTCACCACCAAGTGTCATAAAATTGCTGGGAAGATAAATGAAACCCGTTTATGGGTCTTATTACTGACTTAATGAACTTGTGTTGGCAATATTCAGGACGTAAACCCTGTCTAGACGTGTCTATGGGCTGCTTGTATTCTTCTTGTTTGGTCCTAACAAGCCAACAGGAGCACTTCATAACTGGATCTAGTCATAACAAGGTTGTTTGAACTTTCTCACTTAAAACTATGATGCTAAACAGACCAGTGTAGAATAGAGGGGTAGTGTGCCGTCTTCCTGATATACCGCAGTCGATCCCCGATACTCCTCCACCATCCCCTTGACAATGACAAGATTCCTAGATTAACATAATGTAGATCCTTCAGAATAACATAGACATCTTCTAGGAGCCTGAGGAAGAGTGTGTCCCAAAATTGAATGTTTTCTCCCAGGATCTGCTTGTTGGTGTGTGAGGAGGACATGTGGCTCATTGCTTGAGAAGTTTACATGAGTGAAGTTTACTTGATCGTTGTGGGACACTTTGGCGTACCCTCCCCGTACCGTAGGTGGGAACGATGCCCCAGTGAGCTTTCGTGTCTTTGACATCACATGCACATCACTTTCCCCACACCATCAAAAGTCTGGAGGAGTTTCCTCGGTTACAAGAAATCACATGAAGAACGAGCAGAAAATATGCCTACCTCACAACACTATTGTGAGTCTATTTACCAATCATCCTAATTTATTTTGGACACATTGTGCTTTGCTCAGCATTTCAGAGAAATGTCGATAACGCCCAGGCTGTTTGTTAATGACCAGTGTTGTGCCCAGTGGCTTGTGGGATTTCCCAGCGGTGGAGGCTGGGCTGGGCTGATGTGGCTGTAGTTGTATCACCATGGTATCGCATGGCTAACAGGAAGCTAAGCTACGCAACCCAGGGCCATCTGCTCACTGCCCTCCATGGCACACATGTCACCCTGTGACAACACAACATTATTGATTCAGACCACTACAGCCGCTTCTCTCTATATGTGTGTACTGTATGTGTGTGTTTGTGTGTCTGCAGTGCGCAAGGCTACTGTGACAACAGAAGATAATTGATTCACACAAACACATCCACTACTGTATTTTCTGTGTTTGTGTGTGTACTGTATGTGTCTGTGTGTGTGCGTGCGCGCATGGCTACTATTTGGTCAGTGAACCTTAACAACTGCTAGGCTTATTCTCCATGCCACAGTCTCCCTGAGAGAGCTTTGTACGGCAATGATAAGGCACATATAGTAATATTATTATTATTATTTTATTGTGTCCCTTTCGGGAAACGTGCATCTCAACAAATCACCACATAAGTGCATAAATACATTCATAAAGCATCACCAAGTGCATAAATACATACATAAAGCATCACCAAGTGCATAAATACATACATAAATCACAAGCAAGAACTACAGCAGACAACACATGTGGATACAGTTCCTAATTCAGATCGTAGGTTCACATTCCAGTGGGGCGATGGGTGGAGTGGGGTGGGGTGGGGGGTGGGGGGGGGGTATATCGTTGATTGTATATTGTACAGCGTTAGCCAATAGCCACGGTTGCCTTCTAAATAATGACAAAGATGGAATTTTCCCTGCCAGCCTTTTGGAACAGGTCCCAAAATATCCCTAGTAGCCAGCTACTGGGCGAACCATTCAACCTTCCCCACACTGATATATAATGGAACCCGTTGGGGTTTGCCCAGTGTCAAAGTCAACTTATGTCTCAATAGACCCCTCATTATCTACTACCAAGTGTGAATGTCTACTACCAAGTGTGACTGATATATGAAACAACCTTTTATCTCCAACTTCAAATAGTTCATTAAAGGCACATAGATTATTCTAACTATGTGATGTTGTGTGATGTTAGTAGTGGTGGTGCCATGATACCGTGCAGTGTTTTGTTCATATGGTAATAAGACAAATAAAGGGCGCAGGGGAGCAGTAATAGCAACACATCTATATTTAGAGGCCTCTCACATGGCCCTGCATTTTTCATGGGACTCTACTGTCACCTGACACTGCAAGCCAGGTCACGAGGTAGTAAGTGTGTGTGTGTGTGTGTGTGTGTGTGTGTGTGTGTGTGTGTGTGTGTGTGTGTGTGCGTGTGTGTTTGTGTCTGTGTGTGTGTCTCTGTGTCTCTCTCTCTCTCTCTGTGTGTGTGTGTGTGTGTGTGTGTGTGTGTGTGTGTGTGTGTGTGTGTGTGTGTGTGTGTGTGTGTGTGTGTGTGTGTGTGTGTGTGTGTGTGTGTGTGTGTGTGTGTAAGGTATCTCCCCATCACTACATCAGCAGCCCTGGGGCTCTATTTGGGGGATATCCATTTAGTGTCAGAGTTTATTGTGCCCATATATTACTAATCTATGTGTTCTGAAATGGTAGTGCCTAAGAGACGCACAGTACAGCATAATGGAAGAATGGGTCAATAGACACAAGCACAGGGTAAACATGAACAACCACATCAAATACATACAGTGCTCTTAGGGCTATGGGCAGTATCCTGAATTTCCGGATGACTGACATGCCCAAAGTAAACTGCCTGAAAGTAAATGGCCCAGAAGCTAGGATATGAATATAATTGGTAGCATTAGATAGAAAACACTCTGAAGTTTCTAAAACTGTTAAAATAATGTCTGTGGGTATAACAGAACTGATATTGCAGGCAAAAACCAGAGGATTTCTTTTTAGGTCACAGGCCTTTTCAATGCTAGCCTATGGGATATACAAAAAATAGGCCCCAGATTGCAGTTCCTATGGCTTCCACTAGATGTCAACAGTCTTTAGAAAGGGTTTCAGGCTTGTTTCTTGAAAAACAAACAAGTAGTTCTCATCAGGACAGGTAGACTTTTGTCGCACGTGAACAAGGGCGTGTTCTTCGTTATTTTCCTTTTCTATTGAACACCATTCTTTCCGTCTGAATTATGATAATTTATTTACATATTAGGGTACCTGAGGATTGATTAGAAACATTGTTTGACTTGTTTGGACAAAGTTTACCGGTACCTTTTTGGATTCCTTTGTATGCATGCTGAAGGAGTGGATTACTGAAATCAATGGTGCCAACTAAACTGACTTTTTTGGATATATAGAAGGACTTTATCTTAAAAAAAGAACATTCATTGTGTAGCTGGGACCCTTGGGATTGCAAACAGAGGAAGATCATCAAAAGGTAAGTGATTTATTTTATTGCTATTTGTGATTTTTGTGAAGCCGGTGCTGGTTGAAAAGGTATTTTGATGTGGGACGCTGTCCTCAGATAATCGCATGGTATGCTTTCGCTGTAAAGCCTTTTTGATATCTGAAAACAAGGTTGGATTAACGAGAAGTGAAGCTTTTAAATGATGTAAGACTTGTATGTTCATGAATGTTTAATATTACAAATTTGCAATTTGAATTTGGCGCGCTCCAGCTAGCTCCCGCTAGCGGGATCTGAGCCATAAGAGTTTTTTTTAAATGAACACACTGTGACAATGTACAATCACATGAACAACACTCATGCTGTATATGCAAGCATACAACCGATGGGCAAAACTTACAAAATACAATTACAAAATACCATAAAGATCAATGTATTAAAATAAACTTCAAAATACTTGTTATTTTGAAATATATTTAATTAAAATACATGCATTTTGCATTTTAAAATACAGAAATACATTTGCAAGTAGCCGGCCCGAACAGCAACAATATTTTCAGTAACGGTTACAGAAACGTCTTACTTGCTATGACAGTGATATGTGTTGTTTATCTACCTTAGTTGAATGCACTGACTGTAAATCACTCTGGATAAGAGTGTCTGCTAAATGACCAAAATGTAAATGTATATGTGAAAATGAACATACCAAATTGAACTGCAAAGCACACTGGAAATTATTATTGGTCTAATTTCAGGGTCATGTCTAGATGGGATACATTCATAATTCTCCTGACTTGCTGCGTAAGTTTTCCTAAACCTGCTAAGTATTATTCTCATTAGAATTGTCCATTTGAACATAAACATTTGTATTTAGTTAATTTAGCAGATGCTCTTATCACACCATAGTGCCATCAGACTTCTGATACCAATGCAGGGGACTGCAAAATTATGAACCACTACAAAAAAATTGTATAGAAAGTATTTTGAAAATACAAATTACAGCTCTCGAAAGTAGTTCAGCCCAGTGTAATACAAATGACAAAATACTCAGAAGTAATTGAAATACATATTTCAAATACATGGAACAGAAATACTACCCATCTCTGAGTTCAACCATGGACTAACAGGCCCACAATAACAGAAACACACTGATACACCCACACGGAAACAGACACACAGTCTACTGCTCTGGTGGTCTGTGTATGAACTATGCATGGCCTGGCCAAAGCGATTGTCCACGAAATAACAAACCGCCAAGCGTCCAGTGCCGTCCACACCCTTGGCTGTTCTGGTCTGGTCACTCAGGAAAGCTATACCCAGGACTTCTCCATTATTTATTTACAGTCTCTGTTCCTGAGCAGACATTCCAAGGACTCTCCTAAGAAGAGCCAGAAATAAGCACAGGACAGGAGAGGTGTCTAGGGTTCTGGGGGAGGAGAGGACCATAGGCCATATCCTCTCCCTCTAGACATAAAACACAGAAAAAGTCACCCATTACCCATTCAAAGTTAGTTAGAAAGTGTAGGTTGTACACCGAGTATACAAAACATAAGGAAAACTTGCTTTTTCCATGACATAGACTGACCAGGGGAACCCAGGTAAAAGCTATGATCCCTTATTGATGTCACTTGTTAAATTCACTTCAATCAGTGTACATGAAGGGGATGAGACAGGTTAAAGAAGGATTTTTAAGTCTTGAGACGATTGAGACATGTATTGTGTATGTGTGCCGTTCAGAGGGTGAATGGGCAAGACAAAATATTTAAGTGCCTTTGAATGGGGTATGGTAGTAGGTGCCAGGTTCACCGGTTTGTGTCAAGAACTGCAACGTTGCTGGGTTTTTCACGCTCAACAGTTTCCCGTGTGTATCAAGAATGGTCCACCACCCAAAGGACATCCAGCCAACTTGACACAACTGTGGGAAGCATTGGAGTCAACATGGGCCAGCAATGCTTTTGACAGAGTCCATGCCCTGACAAATTGAGGCTGTTCTGAGGGCAAAAGGTGGGGGGGGGGGGGTCACTGAATATCAGGAAGGTGTTCTTGATGTTTGGTATACTCAGTGAGAGCTCATCTCAGGGGATTCATTTGGAGCTCAGGTGACTGTTGTAAATGAAAAGAAAAGTGTCCTTCAAACAGTATTATATTTATGATCTTGATTGATGTGCTATGGTAGCGTAACGTCATATAAAAACTAGTGAAGTCATGTCAGGGAAGATATATGCAACTTTATCACTCAGAGACAAACACAGTAAGGCAAGTTGCCTCTCCTTAGAAACACTCTAATAGCAAAATAAATGGTAGCCACTGAGAAAGGGAGAGAAGAAAGTGACTTCACCAGGCCTGGTACTGAAAGAGTGGATTCATGTCAGAGAGGTCTGAGTCAGAGAGTCAGAGACCTGGCTCTGTCAGTAGGAAATGTTTCTGACATTGGCTGACTCTCTGTCTCTCTCTCTCTCTTTATCTCTCCCTCTCTTTCTCGCTGACGAGTGTAAACAGAGTGGCAGATGGTGAGCGACCAAGGCCTACTCAATCTCTGCTTTCTGCACTACACTCTGCAGAGGGGTACAACAGAGGGGGAACATTTGGCTGCTCTGGCTAAGGCTAAGCTCATACATGCTTTTAAATCTCCCTCATACAACCCCCATTCCCATAGTCCACATCCGCAGAGACTATGAGTCTGCCCAACATTCTGGTTGAAGTGATAACAGTATTTTTTGGGGTTGATTTGTGGTTAGAAAAGCATCTGGATTTGTTGATAGCTGGATCAGGCTTCTGAAGCCTCACCGATCATCTCTGGCTAATGGCTGCTTGTTCCCGTTCCATCATGATATAAACCTAAAAAGTATCAATCCCTGCAGTCCTCTGGGGCTTGGATGGACTCTATAAACAAACACATCTCTCAGGAGGAATGGCTGTCCATGCTTCCCAAATGACACCCTATTCCCTATTCAGTGCACTACTTTTGACCAGAGCTCTGTGCACTATATAAGGAATCCTGTGTGATTTGGAACACAAGGACTCCAATGTCAGCTAGGCACAGGAGAACCAGGTTCTCCCTTTCATCCTGTGCAAACGTGTCACCCTGATGGATATTAATGACTTCCCAACTGTCCCAGTTCCCCTCAGTCCGAACAGAGAGGTAGAGAATAAGAAGAAGGGGGGCAGACAGACCATATGCCCACAGCAGCACACTGCCCTAGCAACACCTCCCCCGCTCACCCCACCTTATCGTGAAATTGGGATTACCCTGACTGACCCATGACTGACCCAATCATATTTGTTCTCCATTATTACGAAAAACACCTGCCCTCAGACAAAAACACCTGGTTCACATCATTCCAGACTACCCTGTATGTGGTGTTTAGTCTGGCCAGGGGGATGTCTGTCTCCCCCCACCCTCCAATCACCTGGTTCACATCATTCCAGACTACCCTGTATGTGGTGTTTAGTCTGGCCAGGGGGATGTCTGTCTCCCCCCACCCTCCAATCACCTGGTTCACATCATTCCAGACTACCCTGTATGTGGTGTTTAGTCTGGCCAGGGGGATGTCTGTCTCCCCCCACCCTCCAATCACCTGGTTCACATCATTCCAGACTACCCTGTATGTGGTGTTTAGTCTGGCCAGGGGGATGTCTGTCTCCCCCCACCCTCCAATCACTTGGTTCACATCATTCCAGACTACCCTGTATGTGGTGTTTAGTCTGGCCAGGGGGATGTCTGTCTCCCCCCACCCTCCAATCACCTGGTTCACATCATTCCAGACTACCCTGTATGTGGTGTTTAGTCTGGCCAGGGGGATGTCTGTCTCCCCCCACCCTCCAATCACCTGGTTCACATCATTCCAGACTACCCTGTATGTGGTGTTTAGTCTGGCCAGGGGGATGTTTGTCTCCCCCCACCCTCCAATCACCTGGTTCACATCATTCCAGACTACCCTGTATGTGGTGTTTAGTCTGGCCAGGGGGATGTCTGTCTCCCCCCACCCTCCAATCACCTGGCTCCAAACCTCCAGATGGGTTCTCCAGGTGCTCTCATCCCTTCTCCCTCTACCCCTCCACCTACCATATACACACCCAAAAATAAACAAGTGGTTAGAAGTGAGAGAGGAGTTCAGTGTCTTAAAATAAACTCTGAATCTTTTGTAAACCAGAATTTTTCAGAAAAGCAAACAATCATATGCTAAGGTTAAGCCATTATTTTTGCAATTGTGTTAACTGTAGGCCAGGACAAGCTGTGGGACCGGTGTTGTATTTTAGCAGAGTACATTTTGGCCAGACCCCCCTTCGCCCTCTCAACCAGACTACTCCTTGAGGTCAAGTGTGTAATTTCAGAAGGAAGTTGGCAGCTGTCTACCTGCCAGGCTGCCACTATCCAATCACTTGTTTTGAAGCGTCCCACAAATAAACACAGGTGTGCCACACGGAGCCACACGTAGGTGGACATGGAACCAAAACACGATGTCTATGTGTGACACTGTCTGTCTGTCTCACTAAGAGACATTATTATCCTATCAAAATATACCCTTTTAACCAGCTGCAATTACTCTTGCCACAAAAGACAGGAAATGGGTGAATTTATCCAGGTAAAAAACAGCAGGACAAAAAAAGGCATACAGACAGGACAGGATAACACAACACAAACTTATGAGCTATAGGCCTACAGGCACCAGGGTGAGTCTTAAGGACTGTGTGGGGGAGTAATCATCACAACAATGTGAGCCATCCCAACCCAGACGGATTACAAACAATTGAGACCTTGTTCTTTCTGATGAGACAGATAGTTTTTGTTTTGGGAAAAGTATTATATTCGGCTCATGCACCGGTGATTCCCTGATTCTCAGACTCAACAACGGCCAGCGACTTACTTATTTAGAGCTTTGAGACTGTCTTCAAAATAACAGGAAGCATGCTGATGGTGAGCTTTTCCACACCACCCTCATGTGTCTTAATGTCGCTATTAGGTTAATTAGCTTTCCACTTCCCTCTGTTTTTAGAGGAAAGGAAAACATCAACATGCAACTGGAATTACCTCAGTCTCAGACACACAATAGCACAATGTTCCCTATTCACTGCTGGTGACCCTATACTATATGTATATACTGTATTCTATACCATGCTACTGTATCTTAGTCCAATGCGGCTCTGACATAAACTCAACAAAAAAAGAAACGTCCTGTGTTAACTGTGTTCATTTTCAGCAAACTTAACATGTGGAAATATTTGTATGAACATAACAAGATTCAACAACTGAGACATAAACTGAACAAATTCCACAGACATGTGACTAACAGAAATGGGATAATGTGTCCCTGAACAAAGGGGGGGGGGGGGATCAAAAGTAACAGTCAGTATCTGGTCTACCAGATTTGCCAGTTCTTGCTGTGAGATGTTACCCCACTCTTCCACCAAGGCACCTGAATGTTCCCGGACATTTCTGGGGGAGAATGGCCCTAGCCCTCACCCTCTGATCCAACCGGTCCCAGATGTGCTCAATGGGATTGAGATCAGGGCTCTTTGCTGGCCATGGCAGAACACTGACATTCCTGTCTTGCAGGAAATCACACACAGAATGAGCAGTATGGCTGGTGGCATTGTCATGCTGGAGGGTCATGTCAGGATGAGCCTGCAGGAAGGGTACCACATGAGGGAGGAGGATGTCTTCTCTATAACGCACAGCATTGAGATTGCCTGCAATGACAACAAGCTTAGTCCGATGATGCTGTGACCCAGACCATGACAGACCCTCCACCTCCAAATTGATCCTGCTCCAGAGTACAGGCCTCGGTGTAACGCTCATTCCTTCGACGATAAAAGCGAATCCAACCATCACCCCTTGTGAGACAAAACAGCGATTCATCAGTGAAGAGAGCTTTTTGCCAGTCCTGTCTGGTCCAGTGATGGTGGGTTTGTGCCCATAGGCAATGTTGTTGCCGGTGATGTCTGGTGAGGACCTGCCTTACAACAGGCCTACAAGCCCTCAGTCCAGCCTTTCTCAGCCTATTGCGTACAGTCTGATGGAGGGATTGTGCATTCCTGGTGTAATTCGGGCAGTTGTTGTTGCCATCCTGCACCTGTCCTGCAGGTGTGATGTTCGATGTACCGATCCTGTGCGGGTGTTTTTACACGTGGTCTGCCACTGCGAGGACGATCAACTGTCCATCTTGTCTCCCTGTAGCGCTGTCTTAGGCTTTTTACAGTAAGGACATTGCAATGTATTGCCCTGGCCACATCTGCAGTCCTCATGCCTCTTTGCAGCATGCCCAAGGCACGTTCACACAGATGAGTAGGAATACTGGGCATCTTTATTTTGGTGTTTTTCAGAGTCAGTAGAAAGGCCTCTTTGGTGTCCAGCCCCCTAGCTGGCCCTCGCAGTTGAGAGGCCTGCCCAGCGTTATCCAATGAGGTTGCAGAGCACGCCCAATGGCTCAGAGGATACATCAGAGAGAGAATGAGCAATGAGGTGGTGCACATATCTGCGCATACAACATGTGACGTGGTACGCAATTTTTGGGGACCAGTTTTGGCTCATGAGCGCTACTTTCAGAACTACTGGCTAAAAAGTATACAAAAGTACCGGATAATCTCTTTAAAGCAGCAATATGTCACTTTTTGGGTGACCCAACCAAATTCATATAGAAATGTGAGTTATAGATCTGTCATTCTCATTGAAAGCAAGTCTTAGAAGCGGTATATACACTACCAGTCAAAAGTTTGGAGACACCTACTCATTCCAGGGTTTTTCTTTATTTTACTATTTTCTACATTGTAGAGTAATAGTAAAGACATCAAAACTATGAAATAACATATATGGAATCATGTTGTAACCAAAAAAGTGTTTTAGAAAAACTAATATATTTTACATTTGAGATTCTTCAAAGTAGCCACCCTTTGCCTTGATGACAGCTTTGCACAGCTTTTCATTTTTGAGTCTTTTACTTTCAGTTTTGTACACCAGCTTTAACCTCTCTTGGGCACGTGAGACGGTAGCGTCCCACCTCTTCAACAGCCAGTGAAACTGCTGGGCGTCAAATTCAAAAACAGAAATACTCATTATAAAAACTCCGAAACAAAACATATTTTACATAGGTTTAAAGATTAACTTCTTGTGAATCCAACCACGGTGTCAGATTTAGAAAATGCTTTACGGCGAAAGCATACCTTACGATTATGAGAACATAGCCCACGAGACAAATCATTACAAACAGTAGCCAGCCAGATAGAACAGTTACACAATTTAGAAATAGAGATCAAATTAATCCCTTACCTTTGATGATATTCATATGGTTGCACTCAGCTGACATTCATTTACTCAATAAATGTTCCTCTTGTTTGATAAAGTCTCTTTATACCCAAAAACCTCCGTTTTGTTCGTGCGTTTTCTTCAGTAATCCACAGGCTGAAACGCAGTCAAAACAGGAAGACAAAAAAATCCAAATTGTATCCGTAAAGTTCATAGAAACATGTCAAACGATGTTTATATTCAAACCTCAGGTTGTTTTTAGCCTAAATAATCTATACTATTTCAACCGGACAATAACGTTGTCAATATAAAATGTAAACAAGAAATGCACTCTCTCGGTCTTGCAAAGGAAAAAGCTCTGTGAAACTTTAGGGTCCACTCTTTCAGACTGCTCTTACCTCCTCATTTTTCAGAATACAAGACTGAAACACATTCTAAAGACTGTTGACATCTAGTGGAAGGCATAGAAACTGCAAGTTGAGTCCTAAGTCAAGGGATACTGTAATGCCATTGAATAGAAAACTACAAACCCCCCAAAAAACGACTTCCTGAATGGATTTCTTCTCAGGTTTTCGCCTGACAAATCAGTTCTGTTAAACTCACAGACACTATTTTAACAGTATTGGAAACTTTAGAGTGTTTTCTATCCAAATCTACCAGTTATATGCATATCATATCTTCTGGGCCAAAGAAACAGGCCGTTTAATTTGGGCATGTATTTCATCCAAAATTCCGAATGCTGCCCCCTACCCTAGAGAAGTTAAACAGCTGAAAATACAATATCTGTGTCACACCCTGATCTGTTTCACCAGTCCTTGTGCTTGTCTCCAGCCCCCTCCAGGTGTCACCCTTCTTCCCCATTATCCCCTGGGTATTTATACCTGTGTTTTCTGTCTGGGTCTCGCCTTGTGTTGTTATAGTACAAACTGGCCATGACTGACCCAGCAGACTTGGACCAGCTCCGTCACACTGTCTCCCTGCAGGGAGCTATCATTAGGATAGGAGGAGCTACTTCAGAACCTGATGGAAGGGTTCCGATCTCTGGTGGAACGCCACGACCTGGGGTTCAAGGCGCTGACGGAGCAATTCTGTGAATTAGCTTGCAAGCAGCACGCCACATCTGAGACCTCCCAGCGACTCGGTAACTTCCCTACTAGTGGTGGGTCTGTTCAGCCTACCCTGGCTCCCCAAGAACCCCGCTTACCTCCTCCGGAGTGATATGCTGGTGATCCTAGAACCTGCTGGGCATTTCTTTCCCAGTGCTCCCTCAGTTTTGAGCTACAGCCATCTTCGTTCCCTTCGGATCGATCGAAGATAGAGTATCTAATTACGCTAATGTCCGGGAAGGGCACTCCCATGGGCGACGGCCGTTTGGGAGCAACAATCCGCCATTTGTCATAACCTGGAAGATTTCATGGCGGAGGTGATGAAGGTATTCAATTCTCCGGTGCCCGGGAGAGAGGCGGCCCAAAAACTACTGAAGGTACATCAGAACTCCCGTAGTGTGGCAGACTATGCGGTAGAGTTTTGCACATTGGCTGCCGAGAGTGCCTGACATCCGGAGGTTCTGTTCGATACCTTCCTTCACGGACTGGGGATACCCACAGCATTGTTCCTGTTAATCTGCGGGTTTCAGGAAATCACAGTGAGGCTATACAGCTACTCCTCATTGAATACCCCATGTTCTTGTTGTTTTGGGATATTCTTGGCTCCAAAAACACAACCCCATTATTTACTGGACCACGAGTTCCATCCTGGGTTGGAGTCCGTTCTGTCATTCCCATTGCCTCAAAGCAGTGCAGCCTTCCCCGAGACGTCCTCCTCAGGGCTTAAGTCAATAAATTGCTATGTCCGTACTGTGAGAAGCCTAAGACAGCGCTACAGGGAGACAGGATGAACAGCTGATCGTCCTCGCAGTGGCAAACCACGTGTAACAACACCAGCACATCCGAACAGTACATCCGAACATCACAGCTGCGGGACAGGTACAGGATAGCAACAACAACTGCCCGAGTTACACCAGGAACGCACAATCCTTCCATCAGTGCTCAGACTGTCCGCAATAGGCTGAGAGAGGCTGGACTGAGGTCTTGTAGGCCTGTTGTAAGGTAGGTCCTCACCAGACATCACCGATAACAACGTCGCCTATGGGCACAAACTAGCATCAAAAGTAAAAAAAAAATAATAATAAAAATAAAAAGTATTAATAGGAGACTAAATGCGATCGGACCACCATCTAATTGGCCTCCGTACACAGTAACTCTTACATAAATTCCGTGTGGATTGGGATAAAGCCTATTGGATGACAATTTGTTCATAACTTTGACAAAATAATTCATAATTTACTTTTTTCTCCACAACATAGGTACAGCAGATCCCCTTATTGTATGGGACACTTTTAAATGTACTTTTAGAGGCCATTCAATACAATACAATTGTCACGACTCCCACCGAAGGTGGCTCCTCATCTTGTTCGGGCGGCTCTCGGCGGTCGTTGTCACCGGTCTACTAGCTGCCACCGATCCCTTTTTCCCTTTTCTGTTGTTTTTGTCTTATTGGTTACACCCGTTTCTTGTTTAGGTTTTAGTTGGGCTATTTAAGCCTGTATGCCCGCCTGCTCTTGGTGCGGGCTTATTTTTCCTCTGTTCATGTTTGTGGTTGTGCGATTTCCTTTGTTTTTTCCTTCGGACTGGTTGGGTCCTGGTCTTGTTATTTGCGCCTGGTGTTTTGGCGTGACCATTTTCCCTGCGCCGGAATAAAACATTGTTCTTTACCCTCTGCTTCCTGCGCCTGACTCCGCACCCACTACGCATAGATTGCATGACAACAATACTCACCATTAATTTAGGTCAAAAGAGATTAGACTAATAAAGGAAATAGAAGAAATAACAGTGCAGGTAGATGGGAATGGGAACTGTACTATAGAGGCACAAAATAAGTCAGCAGAAAAACAAAAATAATTGGAGTGCTACGACTTCCGCCGAAGTCGGCTCCTCTCCTTGTTTGGGTTGCGTTTGGCGGTCGACGTCACCGGCTTTCTAGCCATTGCCGCTCCATTTTTCCATTGTTCCATTTGTTTTGTCTTGTTCCCTGCACACCTGGTTTTCATTTCCTAATCACACTGCATGTATTTATTCCTCTGTTCCCCTTCATGTCTTTGTGTGAAATTGTTTTGTTACATGTTCGTGTGTACGCGCCAGGCTGGGTTTTGCCCCGTTATTCCGTGGCTTTTCACGAGAGATGTTTATTGTACAACATTTGCTCAATCTTTGTGACTGTTTTGCGCATAAGCACTTTTACTTTTGCCTGGAGGTTGTGACGCAGTGGCGTCTGTCTGTTTTATTTGCCTCTGCCTTAATAAAGTGTGCGCCTGTTCACAACTCTCTGCTCTCCTGCACCTGACTTCTCCACCAGTAGCGCACTACGTGGCATGGAGGTACTTATTCAAGAACGATCAAGTGTAATGTATTACAAAAATAAAGCTAATCGGATGGAAAATGTGGAAAAATGCAACAAAAAAAGCAGGAATTTTCAACATAGAAAAGCTACCAAAAAGAATTTACAGAATCTTGTTACAAATGATCATCTATTATTCACCAAATTATATTTTGAAAGAGGAAGCAAAATATTTTAAGCATATGTTTTCTTTTCAGTCTCTTCCATTTACACTGAATGATGTTAACTGTAAGGTTTTCTTTCCTAATAATAATCATGTAAAATTAACAAATTTACAGAAAGACCTCTGTGAAGGCCAACTTACAGAAGAGGAACTTTTTGAGGCAATTAAATATTTTCAGTCTGTAAAAACACCAGGGCTGGATGGTACCAGTAGAGGTATATCAGACCTTTTTTGATGTACTCAAAGATCCATTATTGGCATGTTTTAATTACTCCTATAAAAATGGTAGACTTTCAGGTACTCAACAAGAAAGTCTGATTTCATTACTACTAAAACAGGACCCAGGTGGTACTGTAAGTATAAAGATCCAGTCCATTAAAAAAATTGGAGGTCTCTACCACTTTAATGTTGTGATGCAAAAATCCTGGCAAAATGCATAGCACATAGAATAAAAAAGGTCTTACCATATATTGTTCATCCTGATCAGACAGGTTTTTTACATGGACGATATATTGGAGATATACTTACCTGATTAATTACTTGAAACAATTGAACATTATGAAACATCAAAGATACCAGGCCTGGTCTTCATAGCAGATTTTGAAAAGGCATTTGATAAAGTACGAATACAATTTATATATAAATGGCTGGATTACATTAATTTCGGTGAATCTCTTATACAATGATTTAAAGTTATGTACAGCAACCGAAGATGTAAAATAGTAAATAATTGTTACTTCTCAGAAAGTATTGAGCTTTTAAGATGAATAAAACAAGGCTGTCTGTTGTCTCCATATCTATTTATTATGGCCATTGAAATGCTAGCTATTAAAATTAGATCCAACAAGAACATCAAGGGGTTAGAAATTCAGGGGATAAAAACAAAAGTGTCAATGTATGCCGATGACTCAAGTTTTTTCATTAGTCCTCAATCTGGATCCCTGCACAGTCTCATTGAAGATCTTGATCACTTTTATAGACTCTCTGGACTATAACCTAATTATGACAAGTGTACCATATTATGTGTTAGATCGTTAAAAGGGAAAGGGGGATACCTAGTCAGTTGTCCAACTGAATGTATTCAACTGAAATGTGTCTTCCGCATTTAACCCAACCCCTCTGAATCAGATAGTTGCGGGGTGCTGCCTTAATCGACATCCATGTATTAGTCGCCCGGGGAACAGTGGATTGCCTGCCTTGCTCAGGGGCAGAATGACAGATTTTTACTTTGTTAGCTTGGGGATTTGATCCAGCAACCTTAAGACACAGTGTTTACACTACCTTGAAGTTTACCAATAAAGTGTGTATATGGTGAAGTAGACAAACTTGGTATTCACATCTCAAAAAATATCAATTAACTTACCACAATCAATTTCAATAGAAAGTTTGCAAAAATAGATAAGCCCCTCAACCATGGAGAGGTACATTTTAAAAATCACATTGATAAACTCTTTGGTCCTATCACAGTTTACTTACTAATGGCACTGCCTACTCCAGACGACTTGTTTTTTAAATCATATGAGCAAAACATATTCCACTTTATTTAGAATGCTAAGCCAGACAAAATTAAACGTGCCTATTTATATAATGAATATGAGTTTGGGGGGCTACAATTATTAAATATTAAACCTTTAAACCTCTTACTAAAAGCTTCACTCATACATAAATTATACTTAAACCCAAAATGGTTCTCCAGTAGATTATTAAGAAAGGCTCATCCCGTTGCTCAAAAATGGCCTTTTTCATTCATACAGATTACAATTTCTCATTTCTGACTGATTGAAAATGAAATTTTGTTTAAGGTATCACCCTTTCTTAAACAAGCCATATCACTGTTATCACAAAGCTGGTTATCATTTCAGTTTTATCCTCCAGAAAAGATAGAACAAATATTACAACAAATGTTATGGTTAAACTCAAATATACTGATAAATTAAAAAATATATATTTATTAGTTATATTATGAATATAAACGGTGGAGTTGTCACATCAGCAGCTATCGAAAATATATGGGAATGTCTGCTCAATCAAAATGTATAACCAACTGATTGCAACATTACCACAAAAATGGAAGAGGCAAATGGAAAGGGAGAAGGTAGGGAACTTGAACCTGCCATATATTAAAGATACAAATTGGCTGAAAGGAATTGGCATAAATAGAAAAATATACCAGTTTCATCTAAGGACAAAACTGTTGACAGCTGCGCTATACAGGTTGCAAAATAAATGGGAGGAGATTATCGATGTACCGATTCCATGGCACATGGTTTATGAACTGGTCCAAAAAACTACACTTGATTCAACACTTTGAGTTTTTCAATTTAAATGATTATACAAAATTCTTGCCACCAACAGAATGATATATATATATAAATATGTGGCATACAACAATCTCAGCTCTGTAGATTTTGCTGCGAAGAGACAGAATCACTAGATAATTTATTATTAAGGTATTTCCCCTATGTAGCTTGTTTCTGGTCACAGGTTCACGAATGGTTAAAAAATCCCAACATTCACTTAAAAAAGACAAGGCTGCCTATCATACATTCTTTCACTCATTGCACCTTGTTGTGCCTTGTATCGTCCGTAGTTGCAATGCAACCACAACAGATAGAATTCAGTGTTCAGCGTTTGTCCAGGTCCCTTTTCCACAGGACCTCGGGAGATGCCTTCAATACCGTCCAATAGGGGCAAGTTAACTGTACATTTTTTAATGCTTAACCATCAAGCTTTTTCTGTTTTAACAACCCTTATCTACTTTCACTCCACTCATAGACGTTTATCCCTCCCTGGACAAATGTTGAATTTTCCTCACGTGAGACCATCTTGTCGAGCTGATCATTTCAAACCACACTGCTCTCATTGGGCAAAAACTGGTTGAATCAACATTGTTTCCATGCAATTTACACCAACTATGTCAATGTGCTGATGTTGAATCAACGTAGAAAACTGTTTGGATTTACAAGAAGCCATCAACGTAAGGGAATTTCGTCTTTTTCTCACCCAACTTTTAACCTAAATCCAATGACAGGTGACATTTTAGGTTGATTTCACGTTGAATTCATGGTAGTTGGCAACTCAATCAAATGTAAATCAAGACTAGACGTTGAACTGACGTCTGTTCCCAGTGGTCTGTTTCATCCATGGCAATGATGTTCCTCTCCTTTCTCTTCTTTTGCACAATCTTTACGATTAATGAAGTTCACTTGTAAACAATTCATTTCGACCCGTCGTTAATTTAAAACAAGTGTTTATTTTCTGAAATGTGTGCCGATGCCCAGCTGTTAAAAGGGACAGGCGGCTATCTGATACTCAGCGGTTAATTTATATTTTAAGTGACAAACACATTTAATTAATTGTTTCTGGCATGTCATCTGAGGCTCACTTACATCACAGACAATTTTTGGGTGGGATGTTCAATTTGGTCACTTATCACAAGTCCCTGGCAAAATGACACAGAAAATTGGTTGCATATACTTTCCCATAATACGGAATAAACCTTCGGATTAAAAGATTCCGTGTCCTTCAGTTCTCATAGATATAGCACATGAATATCCTGTCGCCTCAGCCTCAGCCTTGAAACACTACTGTCTATTCTGACCTACATACAACAGTACATAGTGAGACGGGTAGTCGGGTATACAGGCTCCAGAGACCTCTAACACACAGACACACACGGCAGCCACAGCCGTATCCCGTCATCCCAGGCACAGGTATCAAAAGAGACAAAAGGGCTCCAACTGAACCAAAATGCACTGGAGAGTGCATGTTACATGTTAAATATACATACAGGCTGGCTGTAGTCTGTGGTTCTGTAATCCTGGAGGCCCCTCTCTCCTCTCCGTGCTTCCCTTTGATATGTGGCACAACCTGCCACCTTCAGGGGCAGACGAGACTCAAGGGGAATGTTAAACGCTCCTTCCTTTAGAGATTAAATGCTCCACATAAATCATTGATTAGCGTCCAACCCTCCAATACCCACCCCCCTCTACCACCTTGCTTCCAGCTAGATAGCTGAAATGGTGCAAACAAATGTTATGTTATCATAAAGAGTACTTTTGTCAATTAGGGACTACTTTTTGGCAGTTCGGCCTAATATCTGCTGAGCTGTAGAAGAGAGCAGTCGTAAAGGAGTGGCCACGCTGTTCATCTTCAGAGGGGAAAAAGCAGTAACAAAAGAAAAACAGAACAGAGGTTGTTGTGGATGTGAAGTTGGTGAAGCATGCTCAGTTATTTGATGATAGATGATAAATGCATTGTATGTGCACGTGTGTGTGTGTGTGTGTGTGTGTGTGTGTGTGTGTGTGTGTGTGTGTGTGTGTGTGTGTGTGTGTGTGTGTGTGTGTGTGTGTGTGTGTGTGTGGAGGGGGGGGCTCTCAACTTTGTTTTGGTTGGAGGATTCTATGGGTCATGTGAATCTCTGACAGTGGTCCTCATCTCTTGTCCTGTCTTGCCTGAGGGCTGGTAGCCTATACTGTTAATTTGATGGCACCCATTCCCCTGACATGTGTCTGTCCAGCTCTGTCCCGCCACGGATGTGGAGCGAGACAGATACTGTATAATGATCCTGTCCTACTAGTGCCTCATCAGCTCTGGTTACAGTACAGACTGTTCTCTGCAGATAGTGTCACAGACATCTACAGTGGGGAGAACAAGTATTTGATACACTGCCGATTTTGCAGGTTTTCCTACTTACAAAGCATGTAGAGGTCTGTAATTTTTTTATCATAGGTACACTTCAACTGTGAGAGACGGAATCTAAAACAAAAATCCAGAAAATCACATTGTATGATTTTTAAGTAATTAATTTGCATTTTATTGCATGACAAGTATTTGATCACCTACCAACCAGTAAGAATTCCGGCTCTCACAGACCTGTTAGTTTTTCTTTAAGAAGCCCTCCTGTTCTCCACTCATTACCTGTATTAACTGCACCTGTTTGAACTCGTTACCTGTATAAAAGACACCTGTCCACACACTCAATCAAAAAGACTCCAATCTCTCCACAATGGCCAAGACCAGAGAGCTGTGTAAGGACATCAGGGATAAAATTGTAGACTTGCACAAGGCTGGGATGGGCTACAGGACAATAGGCAAGCAGCTTGGTGAGAAGGCAACAACTGTACTTTTCGCACCAAAGTACGTTCATCTTTAGGAAACAGAACACGTCTCCTTCCTGAGCGGTTTGACGGCTGCGTGGTCCCATGGTGTTTATACTTGCGTATTATTGTTTGTACAGATGAACGTGGTACCTTCAGGCGTTTGGAAATTGCTCCCAAGGATGAACCAGACTTGTGGAGGTCTACAATTTTTTCTCTGAGGTCTTGGCTGATTTCTTTTGAATTTCCCATGATGTCAAGCAAAGAGGCACTGAGTTTGAAGGTAGGCCTTGAAATACATCCACAGGTACACCTCCAATTGACTCAAATGATGTCAATTAGCCTATCAGAATCTTCTAAAGAAATTACGTCATTTTCTGGAATTTCCCAAGCTGTTTAAAGGCACAATAAATTTAGTGTATGTAAACTTCTGACCCACAGGAATTGTGATACACTGAATTATAAGGGAAATAGTCTGTCTGTAAACAATTGTTGGAAAAATGACTTGTGTTATGCACAAAGTAGATGTCCTAACCGACTTGCCAAAACTATAGTTTGTTAACAAGAAATTTGTGGAGTGGTTGAAAAACTAGTTTTAATGACTCGAACCCAAGTGTATATAAACTTCAGACTTTAACTGTAAATAGATAGATAGATAGATGAGTGCATTAGTCACATGCACATGGTTGTAGATGTAATTGCAGGGTACAGTGGAATTCTTATGCTCTGAGCTCAAACAGTGCTGGTCAAAAAAAGAGAAGTGAATGACACAATAATAAACGTAACAATAATAAAAATATACACCAAATGTACAAAACATGATGAACACCTGGTCTTTCCATGACATAAACTGACCAGGTGAATCCAGGTGAAAGCTATGATCCCTTATTGATGTCATGTGTTAAATCCACTTCAATCAGTGTAGATGAAGGGGAGAAGACAGCTTAAAGAAGGATTATTAAGCCATGAGACAATTGAGACATGGATTGTATATGTGTGCCATTCAGAGAGTGAATGGGCAAGACACAATACGTATGTGCCTTTGAATGGGGTATGGTAGTAAGTGCCAGGCGCACATGTTTGTTTCAAAAACTAATGCTGCTGGGTTTTCAAGCTCAAGAGTTTCCTGTGTGTATCAAGAATGGTCCACCACCCAAGGGCCTTCCAGTCAATTTGACACAACTGTGGGAAGCATTGGAGTCAACATGGGCCAGTATCTGCTTTCAGACCTTATAGAGCATGCCCCGACGAATTGAGTCCGTTCTGAGTGCAAAATGGCAAAAAACTCAATATGTGTAAGGTGTTCTGCCTTCAGTCGGGCTGAGGCGGGCTTTAGAGCGTGGGGAGGTGTGACAGATACTGTAATATCTTATTGGCCAGACATGCTAGACAAACAGTCTGAACATCAAATCAGGAACACTAAAATATGATGTCGTTAATATCCAGACATTCCCACCGCATCATACGTAATGTAGCCTAGCCTACGGATAAATCAACGTGATATCGGGCAATTCAAAGCAGAGATTACACCTACCCATCCCCCGTTCTCTTGAATCCAGCTGTGCAGCGGTCCATTTAGATACTCCGTCATCCACCCGGCGATGTGGTCAACCTGCGACGTCATTTCCTTGTTCACGCATTCCACACATATTGTGCCCCCGAACTCGAAGAAGGCGACAATTCGTCCCCAGTTAACCCCGTCCCTGAACAGCTCGTCTATCACCTCTCTGAATCTCCTTTCTGCCATAGAAGACGTGAGATACAATTGGTGTGACATCTCCGCAAAGTCGGGCTGGTACAGTCGTTCGAGTTCGTCCCCGGCCTCACGCAAAACTCTGTGAATAGCTGCATGCGGGTCCGTTTGGGAGAGCCGTTTGGAAAGATGGGGGACGCTGCTCGATCTGGCGTTATTGGCCCCGTGGCACCGCCGTGCCAAAACAGGCGGAGGAGAAATCATTGACCCATTATCAGCATCTTCGTCATCCTCGGCATTCTCGAAATCCCACACATATCCCCTTTTCAAGAGTTTGTGACAAATGTACTTTTCCACTATACAGCGGTTGTCGTCGTTTGCCATTATGATTGGCACTGATAATGACCTCCACAATCCTAGTTTTTAAGAATAATACATCGTACTTATAAACATGCACTGCGCCGCGCAATACATCAGATCAAACGAAAATTGTATTTCTGAGAAAATGCTCTGGTCAAGTTTATAGGATACTATCGAACCGTGCAGAACGAAACACTGCAACGGGAGCGATGTGCGTGGATTGAAAAACTGTCCCTTCACCCAACTAGGCTGAAACCGTGAAAAAGTCCAAGTATATCCACGTAAGAATATCAAAATGTTTCCCCAATTGTGCTATCAAAAGGAAATATTCGAAGCCTTGATCAAAAAGTGGCTACAGTTATCTGTAGACTCCCAAATCCAGACAGCCAGAAATACGGAAGAGATTAAAATATTCTCGACAAGCACATAATGTAGCCTACACTACAAAAAAAATACATGACCAAAAAACCACATAAGAAGATCAACGTCGCATGCATCCAGAATATGATACCGCAAACTATTCTAGCGCCTTGTTACGCGTACGGAGAGCCGTTTCGAGGGACTGTGCAGTGAAGACTGTATCCCACAATAATATTGCTGCCTGTGTTCCAGCTACACACTGGGTTGGTTGAACATTCTTTGCTGCTTTGCTGGTGAGGTATTTCTTACGTCACCCATTGAAAGTTATCACTTGTGCATTTGGAAACTCCAAGTAGGCCTACGTGTCCCTCCTATTTGGTTACGTTTGATCTGTAGAGAAATGTATGCCATGATAGGCATGATAGGATTTTAACCTTTAATTCTTATCTAATGCAGAAAATGTTGATATAATCCTAACATTTCCCCAATATTTTATGGCTCGAAAAATGGTGAATAGCCATTTCAACTGTTACGAACAGTAGCCTATCAATTCAGATCAAGTTGTAGAAATTGATGAACCTTGCCTTATTTGAAGAATTAGAAGCGTCAAGCTTGCTTTCTTTAGCCCTGCCTGATTAATAATTGCTGAGCCCTTACTAGACAGGACTACACCATTCTGATTCCCCATGAGGGGACTGCTTTTATCTAGCATCCTTATGGACATCCATCCATCTCATTGGTGGACATATATTTTGATGTTCTCTGTCTTCCAGTGTGTCTGTGTATATCTCGCTCAGTCTCTACCTGCCTATATCTTCTACACATTCTCTTACAGGGCAACACAGCCTCTAAATCCCCATGCAGTCTTCCTGCTGATCTGAGGGCACTATACAATAGCTACCGTCTGCCCAGGCTGTTCTGTTCCCATCATGGAAGATGAAAGCCTACTCAAACAGAACACGTAAAACTGAACACCTGTCCCCCCCCCAACAACTGCCCGGCCACACGTACCTACTGTACATCAAAACTGTATAATGGTATGGAGTGGCACAGAACACCTACTCAGCTTCTGAATACACAGGAGTCACGATTGATCAACTGTAGCCGTAGTCCAAGCCTCAGCAACTGAATAATGTAAGTTCAGAATCCAGCAAACACAGCTACACATACAGTATAGGTTATACAGAATCACATAAAAGTTCTTAAAAAGAATAGGAGACTAACCATAGTTGAGTTTTAAAAGGCCTGTATCAACAGTACTAAGAGCAGACAAAAACATAGCGGGCATTTAGCAGAGGATATGTCATTTTCCAAAGTTATTCATTTAGTTTTATCATGTAAGAAAATAAGACAAAGCAACATTGTTCTACTCCTTACATTTCTTTTCAATGGCACACTAGGTGAAATTCATACACATTTGGCCAAAACAAAACAAAACACAACCAATAAGATAGGAACAGAAGCAGAATGATAATATTCAGTAGCACTGTACTTAAACATTTTATAATCTTCTTTTAAATATCTCTGGACAACACCAACAAATGGGAAAACTAGAGTGTGACTGAGCATTTTAACAATGGTACAACTTGGTTGTAGTGTTTTAACATATTGTAAGCATGGGTTTGATTTTCAAAGCTTAAAATGTGTTCAAACAAAATAGCTTTTTCCATGAGCTACATATTATATCAAATGTCTATAAACTTCAACATATATGTGTTGCTACCTAAAGATGACAGTGAGTCAAAGCTAACAATGTACAGATGAGGAAATGACAGGTATCGACACACTAAGCGCTGGACAGTGACAATGTGCCTTGAACCAATGTCAAATGAGAACCTCAGAGTTGGATCATCCATTCTCACGTTCTTATTTTGGGTTTGAGTAAGGCCTTTTTGTACAAAAACTAAACTGAAATTGACAAACAAAATACACCAAAACAGTTGGCATTTTCGCAGAAAAATCAAATTAACTGGTAAACCACAAGCGGCTTAAGCCACATTATTTTCTGTGAATGAATTCCATTATTTTATCATTAACATAATTCGTAGTTCTCTCTTAAGGCTTGGAATGGGTCCCCACAATTGTAGTGCTTGGCTGAACTACAAACTGTTTCTAGGATAGTACAGACCAGCAACATCAAACAAAATAAATCACAAGTAGTTGCATTGCATTTACAGAAATGGTCTCTTAATACATTTTGGCATTCAAATATTGGTGGATAAAAAAAAGCATACTTTCTGATTTGTAGCCTATGGTTTGCATTAAAGGTCAGTACATTCTGCCCACAGTTGATGGATGGAAGGAAGACTTGCATGAGTTCACATTTGATCTTTTCTCGCCCCATTAAGCAGAATGTTGAGAAGGTAAGAAGGTAAGGTAAATACGGGATGCTTAAAAGGCTTGGAGTTAGAGGACTTCAGGAAGGAACTGTGAATACTTACTGAGACAAATTACACTCAGTTAAGAGAGTATAGGATAGTGTCCATGGTGACTGTGGATGAAATGTAAAATTAGACAATACAATAGCACACATAGCTCCTTTATGTTGCTCTGCACAGACTGAGTTTGCCAGTCCCTCTTAATCTCTTGGCCTCTATATAAAATAGAGCTCTAGTGCCCTCTCCAGGCCTGAAGGCTCTTTGTTGGAACCTGCGAGTCACACCCCACGCCTTGTCCAGACACCACCCCATCACTTTAATCACAGACCCCACTTGGATGCTACATGGCAAAATATGTGCACAGATCACACATACACAGAGATCAACAACTGATAAGACATCATAGGAAGACAGGAAAGAGTGAATGAGGCTGGCATCAGATGTTAGCGGATTTGTTCTCATACTACATCGCACGACTGTCCTATGCCTACCTTTTACATACCGCTTCTACCTCGGGTAAGAAACACAAGTCAAATGTGAAAGTGGCATGCAAATAAGAGGAATAGAGGTTTTCCTTTTTCCCCAGCCACCACCAGTGTCCAATGGCTTCTCTCTCTCCCTGGAGTAGGTTTGGTCAGTCATTTAAACACATTGTAACAACACTGCATTAAAATCTTTCCCCTCGGCTTCTTCACACGGCTCCTACACAGCACACACATTCTCTCGTACTTGCACATACAATCATTTTACCTAAAAATGCCTTGGATGATAATTTCCTGGAAGCAAATTTATATTTTTGCATTGCCCTCTCATCACTGTTAAATCACATCAAAGCTCTGTTGATGCATCCACAGCACGGGCCAATACATCACTCTACATAAACAGCACATGGAAGGGCACCGGGTGACACAGAGTGGATAAAGAGAAGCTTTGCCTGCAAAGCTTGGGAAGGAAAGAGGAACACATTTGGTGAAAATAACAGTAGTTTGACGTGATAAAGATAGCTTACTTAAAATGGTCTGTATGACATGGTTTGTTAGTGTTCTTGTTTCTTCTGATTCTTGGTAAGGGATTGCAGGTCAACATGCTGACATAAGCAGTCAGACTGGCAATCCCTTACTTTCATCTGCATGGACAAAAATAGGAGGATAGGGTGGCCCAAAAGTAGGCTAAAGTTTCAGGTGTTGACAAGGCCTACTTTAACAGCAAGCTAGTAGTGTTTAGTCTGCCCTCATAGACCCTTGGGTAAAGCATCCTTAACAATAAAAGCAGGTATACAGTTACAATTAAAAGGTTTCACAGAGCACTTGAGTAAACAATATCACTGGAATGATGAAAAAAGGTGGACAAACAAAATAACTGCCAAGAATTATATGCGTTACATAATAAGTAACAGGACACCCGCCATTTTCTTTACTTCGGTATTATCACTGGCGCACGAGATATCTGGCCATTTAGCCTGTCCAGGGTTGTGCCCTCTAAGGAATGGAGGGGAGGGGAGAGGGCTGGCTGGGGTGAGTTCTCCAGTGGCTATAATAGTGGAGGATGGAGGGGGGGGGGGGTTTGTTACTCCCTCTTGTCCGCTGCTTTGGCCTGCTCCCTCTGGATCATACAGCGACGCACAATGCTGTCAAAACTCCCCAGGTAGAACAGAGCAATGGTCCGGAACAGCCCCATGGTTACAATCTGCACAGAGATCAGAGGCCACATTAACAATTTGGGCTCTAGACAGTAACAGACAGTTTTGTGACAATCTATTATTATGTTATAACCATAGAATTGTCATATTTCTGTCTCTATGTTTACAATAGATGTGTAATAGATACAAAATGGCTTTGGTAAGTTGATAGTTAAGGTTCAGTTAACACATGTTTACCAAAATAGTAATATTTGGTTGTGTTGTAGTGGGACGATGACAGTGCTGTTCCTGTCCTGTAGTGTAGTTACCTGCTGGAGGCCCTCTGTGATGGAGGTGACTGGTGACATTCCACAGGTGAGAGCTGAGAGCATGTAGCCGTCAGGCCCCACAGAGCTGTTAAAGTTCCCCTGCTGTGGGGGGCACAAACACATGACCGTCAGAAAAACTGCTTTATCACACTTTTAGAGAGCAAATTTCTCAATGTTTCTGACTGGAAGGTATTTATTGATGAAGGTTTTTATGTAGGCCTGAGGCCTGGTGATTTTCATAGTGATACTTGCTGAGAATGCAATGTCTTACCACAGCATCCTTGACAACGATCTTAGCCACCTGCTCCGGCTGAGTCACCCCAGATGTCTCAGAGATCAGCCTAGTCTCTAAGGGCTATGGAAGGACAAAGAGACAAAATATAACTTGAGGCATTAGAATAAAATACAAAATATGAGAGAGTTTACACTTTCCCCTTTCATGAGGAGACTCACCTTTGTCCTATTCTCCTCTGCTAGTCCTGGAGTGTCAGTGTCAGGGGGGTAGGCCACCGTTACATAAATGTTATATGGCTTCATCTGCAGGGACGAGTAGAGGAAAGAGTGCTTTCAGCCTTAAAGACACTTATCCAAATTTTATGTTGAGAATTTGACCTATTGGCCCCAAATGTGGGCAGGAAAAGGAACTATTGGATACTACTCACCTCCATCTGCAGGGACTCAGCCAGCCCACGCAGGGCAAATTTGGACGGAGAGTAGGCTGTGTAGCCGAACAGGCCGATCTGGCCAGCCTGGGAGGAGACAAACATGATGCGTCCCATCCTACGCTCCTTCATTGTGGTGATTACAGCCCGTGTGGGATACACACTGCCCAGGTAGTTCACCTCCATCATACTCTGTTATAGACAAGGGAAGGATCACAAAAAGTAATGAATATATTATTATTAATAAAATGTATATTATTACTCAGACTGAATAATATACATCATATCAAAGAGTATTCACTTGAGAAAAACAGCCTCCTGACATGGTAATTGTTATATTTCTGAGCAGTTTCCATGGTAATAGCATTTCTATGGGGTGAGGTCTAATGACTTCAGACCCTTAACGAGGCATGTGACCAGCAATGGAATGCCAGGATGAGAAGGAACTAGCTAGCAGCACCAGCACAGCCTAGCTCCCTCCAGGAAATCTAATGAAGCACATTAAATACATTAGGATGTGGGGAACACACACACAATCACATTTTCTATTGGTCATGATTATTATCTTAGTATCAGAATAATCCCTTCATGCACACACACTCGCAATGTGTACACACAACCTAATTTTCCCTGGGTCATTATTTCGGTATTGGTACCATCCCTTCACTGTCCGAGAGAGTGAAGAAACCTGCCACCTCTTCAGCCTGGAATTAAACCTCTCTCTCATTCTTCCACTGCAATTAAATATGCAGCAGACCTAGAATGCAATCGAATCTAACCTTCTGGCTCACTAGCTGCCTCTAAACTGAAAACTGAACTCTTGGTTCCACCTTGGACAGACATCAAACCCTTTGAATCTTCAATCTGGGAAACATCTTGTCTCATTGCCTATTCAGAGTTAGTTTCAAATTATGTTCATTTTGGCACAACATCAAGGTTTTCTGAGGCACACACTGTAAGGAGTTGGGTTTCTGCGTTCTCCCTTCCAGACCTGTCGGTCTATTCCCCTCATTAGTTACAGTACTTACTCTGAAGCGCTCCACCTCCACCTCCTCAAACTTCCCAGAGAAGGACGTCCCAGCACAGTTCACCAGCATGTCCACCGGACCAAGCTTTTCTTGACACTAGATGGATGAAATTATATTGACATTGTTACTTGCAGACAATTATAAAAAAAATATAGGAATTGATATGATGGAAAAGGCCCCCATCACTTGTGATTTACCTGCTTAATCACACTTTCCACCTGTCTGTAGTCCTTTGACACGTCAACTGATATGCAGAGCACCACCTGAGTGGAAGAGGAATACAAATACCAAAACAGTCAGCGGTCAAGTGAGTTGCTAATGAGATCATCTAGGTCAACATTCAATGATTTGCTTGCACCGCCCCAAAAAGCAAGAACAACAAAAACATTGTCTTTCTTCCACATTGTCCCAAGACATGTACTGTAGCAACGTAATACATACCTGCTTGTCATTAATGGCACATTTCTCCACTTCTTTTTTCGCTTGAACCAATTTACTCTGAAGGAAATTAAAGAATGATTGATAAATGTGCTGGCTGAGTGATGCGCTGAAAAAATATATGTACACTACCGTTCAAAAATTTGGGGTCACTTCAAAATGTCCTTGTTTTTGAAAGAAAAGCAATTTTTTTGTCCATTAAAATAACATCAAATTGATCAGAAATACAGTGTAGACATTGTTAATGTTGTAAATGAATATTGCAGCTGGAAACTGTATTTTTTTTAATGGAATATCTACATAGGCGTACAAAAGCCCATTATCAGCCACCATCACTCCTGTGTTCCAACAGACGCCTCACAAGTCCTAAACTGGCAGCTTAATTAAATAGTACCCGCGAAACACCAGTCTCAACGTCAACAGTGAAGAGGTGACTCTGGGATGCTGGCCTTCTAGGCAGAGTTGCAAAGAAAAAGCCATATCTCAGACTGGCCAATAAAAATAAAAGATGTGCAAACTAACAGAGACACTGGACAGAGGAACTCTGCCTAGAAGGCCAGCATCCCGGAGTCGCCTCTTCACTGTTGATGTCGAGACTGGTGTTTTGCGGGTACTATTTAATGAGCTGCCAGTTAAGAACTTGTGAGGTGTCTGTTTCTCAAACTAGATACTCTAATGTACTTGTCCTCTTGCTCAGTTGTGCACCGGGGCCTCCCACTCCTCATTCTACTCTGGTTAGAGACAGTTTGCACTGTTCTGTGAAGGGAGTGCTACATAGCGTTGTATGAGATCTTCAGTTTCTTGACAGTTTCTCGCAGGGATTAGCCTTCATTTGTCAGAACAAGAATAGACTGAGGAGTTTCAGAATAAAGTTATTTATTTCTGGCAATTTTGAGCCTGTAATCAAACCCACAAATACTGATGCCCCAGATACTCAACTAGGCTAAAGAAGGCCAGTTTTATTGCTTCTTTAATCAGAACAGTTTTCAGCTCTGCTAACATAATTGCAAAAGGGTTTTCTAATGATCAATTAGCCTTTTAAAATGATAAACTTGGATTAGCTAACACAACGTGCCATTGGATCACAGGTGTGATGGTTGCTGATAAAGGGCCTCTATACGCCTATGTAGATATTCCATAAAAAAATCTCCCGTTTCCAGCTACAATAGTCATTTACAACATTAACAATGTCTACACTGTATTTCTGATCAATTTTATGTTTTTTGAATGGACAATTTTTTTGTTGCTTTTCTTTCAAAAACAAGGACATTTCTAAGTGACCCCAAACTTTTTAACGGTAGTGTATATAATTATACGAAGCATGTGTGCGCCTAAATTGGGAAATGTAGACGCACACAAAGACATTTTGGAGCACAATAAAACATATGAGGTAATCAAGCTAGAATCCTTAATTTTTCTAGGCGCACCAGTGTTCCTAAATAAAGGTTCCAGGTCACAGCAAAATATTTAGCCGCATATGCAAGTAAAATGGTTGCACTGTAGAGCCCTGCAAGGATGTTGATTTGAAGTGGATTTCTACTCACCTCGTCTCTTGCCACTAGTGTGATGAAGGCTCCTTGTCTGTAGCACTCCATAGCAATGCTTTTCCCTATTCCACTGGAACCTCCAGTGACCTGTGGGTTGAAAGGTGGTGGTAGGTGAGAGAGGAGGGTCATTCCCTTTAAAAAGTTAAATACAAGGGATGGTCCCCTAGGGTCAAAGTCCAACTTACAGTATATACAGTAGGTCATTAGAATGTTGCTTTTTTCCCAAGTTAGAACATGTGTTTCTGCTAAACTGTATAGTCATTTCTATGAAATTGAGTGTCATTGACTGGCTGGCCTACTTATTGCCATACTAGAGTTTTCACTTTAAGCTTGCAACATGTTGCAAAAGACGATACATTATCAACTCTGTTACAAGATGTTAATTAATTGTGGGCGTGTCGTACTTGTAGATGATCTGCTGCGTGCAAGCGCCTTTACTTACGAAACACCTTCACCTGCAACACCCTATAAAATCTACGGTGCAATGGTTATGCAATGCAACGTAACTAGCAAGTCTGAATATGATACCGTTGTCTAGTTAGGACAATGAGCACTTACCACGACGTGGGCCCCATTTAATTTGAGAGGTTTGGGGCTAATCAAAGGGGATATCATGTATAATAGCAACACGAAGGCAACGACGAATGCAACAACGACTAGAAGCATAATGAAAGGCAAAAGGAGCCACCAGGAACTGAAGAAAAGCCAATCCGTGATCGTTGAACTCAAGCCTTCCTCAGAGGACATGGGTGAAGCTGGCAGTTCGGTTAGCTTCTAGACTCAGTAGGAGCGAATCGCGGGGGCTTGCGCTTGTCAAAAGGGGTGGCGATGAAACACACAGAGGAGGAGTTTTCTAGCAGTATATTTAGCAGTGTGTCAGAGGGTTTACTTCCAAGATAAAATGCCGTGGTGGACCTTGGATCTACGATATTTTCCTGCCTAGCTGCAATATGAACCAAAACAAGTCGTATTGTGCACTTTGAACGGATGCGACAATTTGACCACCGTTCTAGGTATTTGTAGTTTTTAAACGAAGCAAACTGCCACCTGACAGAGGTTCTCTCAGATTAAGGACAACACTTCCCAAAATGCAATGGTGTACTTCCTTATTGTTGGAGCACCCATTTTATTCTACCGACATAACCATCTCCATCGCCAGATCTAGATCCCCCTCAATGTTGTCAAATTAGATATTTGTTTTAGCTTTATTTAACTAGGCAAGTCAGTTAACACAGTCTTATTTACAATGACGGATATTGGCATTTGTAAAGATTAATTTGAATCCTCAACCTGGACCATGAGACAATACTTTGTTAAAAAGTCAAGTTCTAAATATTACTTTTATTTACATATGCATGGGAAAGAAAACCATATACATTGACTTTTCCACTCACTGATACATACAGATATCATATACTGTATCATTCTCTACACTTTTATAGTGAGTTAAAAAGATAACACAAAATATGTCCAACACTTTGAAAGATTTGTCTTCGAAATACAATAAGATAAGAGTTTACAAATATATTACATTTCAATACAACGATGACAAAACACACAATATAGCTGTGCCTCTGGATATCAACTTCCACGTTTTTAAATGAACCAAACAAAATAATAATGTATATGTTCTTACTACCTAAACTTGTTTCAGAAGGCACATGGTGCGCATTGCCACGTCTTAAAAGGTAGTACTGTAAGTTCAAGCGAGCTGCATTCCACCAATGCCATAACAAAAAGGACATGACGTTGTTATGTGCCTAAAATGTCAATTTCAAGTTACCTCTACAATTCCATTCACTAAAGTATTAGCCCCGTTGTTTCTTCAGCACTGTTAGACAGTGTGACTGGATCTCCATAAGGCATCTCTTTTCAGTAGTTCATGTTGGGAAGATAAGCAATATGTAACAGGGAAATATGTATGGTGTGGATGGTCAGGGGGAAAAGTATTGAATCCTAGTCTATAAGGTGTCTGGTCCAATACTTTTGGTGATCCTGACAGTTTA
The DNA here is from genome assembly GCF_029448725.1 of Salvelinus fontinalis. Lineage (NCBI taxonomy): Eukaryota > Metazoa > Chordata > Actinopteri > Salmoniformes > Salmonidae > Salvelinus > Salvelinus fontinalis. Next base: position 24,254,010 of record NC_074681.1, on the reverse strand, counting down.
ATTAGAATGACAATGAACAAACCAGAGTAGCCTTCCTGAAAAAAAAGAAAAAAAAAAGTACATATACACAATATGTCCCAAAGTAGTTTCCATCCCGATTGTTGTCGGTAGTTCTTTTAACCCTAGCTGAAGCCCCACAAATATCTTGTATTTGTCATTCTACATACACATTTGCAGTGCTTCAGCTACCTAAACCCATGTCTTTTACACCACCTTGAGACTGCAAAGGCCTTTGAAAGTACAAATGGCATGCATTGTAAGTTTAATTCTCTCCAGACCAAAGAGCCATACATCTCCATAAAGTATCTACTATAAAATGAGTTCTCTCTTGTGTACAAAAATAAGTAGAGTATATGGGTGCTTACAATGACAAGTGAGGTGCAATTTGATTGATGGCAAGTGGTACTTGAAAACTGAGCTTAGATATTTATTGGGGAAGTTAGATAAGCACTAATAAGCAGCATCTTAATTTGGTTAACAAGCTTGTATCGGTAACTCGAATCAAACTCCTATTGACTTCAAAGCATGACATATGCAAATGTTTGAGTTGAGCATTGTTCTCAAGTTAGGATTCGGGCCAAGATACTGCTAAACAGATTGCACAGAACATATGTTTATGTAACACCAAGGTTCTTAATTTCCATGCAGTGTTCCATCCACCAATCAAGTCTACCTCAGACATCTTGCAGTGAAGTGATCCGTAATTCTTCGGACATGGGGGGCATCTAAGAAAATATCCGCCTTTGTTTAACCCCTTATGTGGCCAATAGTCAAGCTCAGTAGAGCCATAGAAATAGATTTGACTTAAATGGGGATATCTGTCCTAGTAATTCTATTTCTATGAGTAGAGCAGTCATGTGGCACACTTCTGATGAGCCAACAGAGCCTGAAGGGGAGAATGAACACTTTAATACAATCATAATATTTGCTTTGGTAAAAAAAAAAAAAAAAAAAAAACATTTAGCCCTCCTGTCCAAAGTCATCTGTGAATTTTCTCAGTTTGTCCAAATCATGATCGTTGACAGTTGGCTTCGTGCTGGACAGGGACCTTAGCATGTCAGACTGCAAAGAATAAAGAGACATGATCAAGGGTTATTCAACAGTCTTGTTCTCCCAAAAACATTACCATTGCGGCAGAGAAACAGATAACTGAATAATATTAATAACTTAATTTTGCACACTCACCATACAAACGACTGGCTCACATAGCTTTTCCCCAGGTACCTCCATCCATGTCATCTCGATGCCGTTCGGGTCTCCCGGGGAGCACGGGGTCAAAAAGTCATCTACCAGGATTTTGGGGTTGTCTCTCAATGGCCCTTGTACCTTCAATAACAAATGCAATTTATTGTTTTAAAAATAACAAAACTCAATAGAAAAATGGCATAGCTTGATATAAAGATTAACACTGAAGAATACACAGACGTTGTTCACTGGTCGTCATTATGGAGACGTACCCGTTTGAAGTGAGTGGCTGATTGAACTTTCCTGACGGGCTGCATAAGCGCATCTCTGACGATGACGCTGATGTCGGCCCCCGAGTACCCGTCTGTCTTCTTTCCCAGGGTGACAAAGTCAGAGTCGTTGAGGCTGGTGGGGGTGGCGCCTAGGTGGAGCTTGAACATGAAGGTGCGGGCGTGTTCCTCGGGCAGGGGGATGTAGATCCTCTTCTCAAACCTGAGATAATTAAATGCAGTTTTTATGCAGTTTTTATCTCTATCAAATCATTTCTGGGTAACAACTAAGTACCTTACTGTGATTGGTCAAAAATAAACAAAAATTGCTTATTAGCAAAGAGCAATTTCTCAAGCAAGAATTTTGCTAGGACTGTCTGGGAGTGGTCTGAGTGGAGAGTAGGGCAGTTGGTGGTCATGACATTTTGTCAGTCGGTTATTGCCATGGAAAAGACTGCCGGTCACATGGTAATTGACCGTTAATTAACAAACACGTTTGGCATCTCCGGACCTCCACACACACAAGCCGCTGATGTGCGCCCTTGGTATCGTCTACATTTCAAAAAGTCTAATAAAACAGTTAAATATACACCATCACAATAAATCCATTATTTTAGGCAGGTCTAAAAAAACATGATATGAAGAACATGGATTTAAGAAGAACAGAATATGAGTTGGCCTACTGTATGTTATCTGGCTATGCACCATGCCATAGGCTTGTTCATTTAGCAGACAAGATATGCTTATAAGTCCAGTGCCATTATTTCATATTATATGATTTTATAGTAAGAAGAATCCAAAGGAAAGGAGTAGGTGGCCAGTACATTGCAATAAACTTGAGTCAACTACTAACAATATATTTACAAAATAATGCATATGGGAGCAGCCAGCATAGTACATCAGGACGTACAACTGCAATGCGTTTCGACTACTAGTCTTCCTCAGGCTGAATTCTGTAAGAAGAATATAACAGAACTTAGCAGAATAAAATAGAAAGGATATTTTTCTGATTCCAGAGCGAGAGTGTGCAAATGAAGGAGCGAGAGTGTGCAAATGAAGTGGCTAGGTTGAGCGTAAAAGTGATCATTTGAAACAGGTCCTATATGCTAGATTTACAGTTATTTGGCAACTTCCGTTGTGAATGATACAAACCATAGAATGCCTTCGAAATCAAGATATGGGCTGCATAATGAGACTATAGGCTATTGAGGATTTGAGAAAGTCGCAAAAAAAGCTCAAGCTCTGTTCCTTGTCTCAGGCTGCACATGCTGTTCTCTCATCAAGTGATCATACTTTCACCCATCAGACTATTCTCAATTTAATCTTGTCTTTACCAATACGTTAAATGAGTTTAGAATTAGAATGATCAAATGGGCAAGAGAAAAAAAGACATGTCATCTATATGCACTTGAATAGCGAATGGAGGCCACTTTCCCACTGGCTCGTTTCACTCATGTTGGGTAGGCTACTCTAGTTATTTCAGTGGTACAGGTGATATTTCACCCAAACTCTGTATGCCATGAGCTCTCCAACTCTGTTCCTGCAGCTACCGAGTGCTTAATTTGGGAAACCAAGTGAAATCTGTTCAGGAACATCAATAGTAACATGTTTTCACAACGAAACATGTTTCATTAAACTGTTGACAGCTCTCTCTGCGCACTGGAGAACGGAATGAAGGAGAGGGGGAGGAGATGGAAATGCATGGCTGCGAGAAATTCTCTAGCTAAAAAGGTAATGTGTCAGGCTATTATAAAATAAAATAAAATCCCTATTATTCAACATCAAATACATTATAATTGTTGGCTAACTCTGAATTTGTTTAATTTAGGCTAGACCAATTATGCACGAAAGATTTCTTAAATCTGCATTTCTTTTAAGCTAACATGCATATGGGTGTTTTTAATTAATCATCACCTTAGAAAGCACTGTCCATTTCGTTGTGTTAGGCTTTGAAACAACATCCACAACGACCATATTCTCCACTTCGTTTCAACCCGTTGTTGAACATTTCTTCAAATGATCAACCACAGCAAGGTGAGTTTTAAAAGCACATACAAGTGATTGATGTGATTTTCAATTTCATTTGCATTGATGTCAGAGTGGTTAGAGGGACAATAGAGTACCAGGCCTGAGTACCAGGCCATTAGCGATCTGATGATCATTAGCGAGTTGGGTACCATCTCCAGAGTGCATAAAAGGAGATTACCATGACTCAAATGTTGCATAGAATTTTACTGCGTTCATGACTGCCGGTAATATGGTTACCGCAACAACCCTAGTAGGGAGGTGTAAAACTGAAAACTAGCTGTTATTGGTGGGTAGTTCATATCTCCTTTTTTTGCATTGGGCTATCAACGATGTCCCAACTGGTGATGTCACCAGGCAGGCCAAAACCCCATCCAACCAAAACAGGCGGACATTTCAGGCAGTCTTTTCAAACAGCTCTTACGCTAAAAGGGCATTATCATAATGTTCACAATATTACTCCAACCTCATAGGTGTGGAAATATATGAAATCATATACTCCACAGGAAGAATACATTTACATCCCCTACAGGGTAGATCTGAGCAGCAACACAAAGATAAGAAGCAGTGCTGCTGAGTCACAGTATTCTAACTTCAGCGATTTCACATTATTATTACCCAAACAAGTTAAAGCCGGGTGGTACATGTTACCATACATTTGTAAGGCTGTTGTGTCAGTCAATAACCATAAAGGACAAGTTATTTGCTACACAGTTGGGATGGTAAGCTAAGCCAGTGTAAGAATGTGTCATTACCGTCTTCTGATGGCAGAGTCCAACGTCCAAGGGATGTTGGTGGCCCCTAATACCAGTACCCCATCGTTGTCATTCCCCACTCCTGAGGAAAAATATCTTATTAACATTTCAAAACCATTTTAACTTAATATGACCAAACAGTCCACTATAATCTACATACACAAGTTTGGGCACACCTACTCATTCCAGGGTTATTCTTGATTTTACTATTTTCTACATAGCAGAATAATAGTGAAGACATCAAAACAATTAAATAAACACATTGAATCATGTAGTAACCCAAAAAAGTCAATATATTTTATATTTGAGATTCTCAAAGTAGCCACCCTTTGCCTTGACAGCTTTGCACACTCTTGGCATTCTCTCAACAAGCTTCATGAGATAGTCACATGGAATGCATTTCAATTAACAGGTGTGCCTTCTTAAAAGTTAATTTGTGAAATTTCTTTCCTTCTTAATGTGTTTGACCCACTCAGTTGTGTTGTGACAAGATAGGGGTGGTATACAGAAGATAGCCCTATTTGGTAAAAGACCAAGCCCATACTATGGCAAGAATAGCTCAAATAAGCAAAGAGAAACCACAGTCCATCAATACTTTAACACATGAAGGTCAGTCAATACAGAAAATTAAGAACTTTGAAAGTTTCTTCAAGTGCAGTCGCAAAACCCATCAAGCGCTGTGATGAAACTGTCTCTCCACAGGAAAGGAAGACCCAGAGTTACCTCTGCTGCAGAGGATACGTTCATTAGAGTTACCAACCTCAGAAATTACAGCCTAAATAAATACTTCAGAGTTCAAGTAACAGACACATCAACAGTTCAGAGGAGACTGCATGAGTCAGGCCTTCATGGTCAAATTGCTGCAAAGAAACAACTACTAAAAAGGACAATAAGAAGAAGAGACTTGCTTGAGCCAAGAAACACAAGCAATGGACATTAGACCGGTGGAAATCTGTCCTTTGGTCTGATAAGTCCAAATTTGAGATTTTAGGTTCCAACCGCCATGTCTTAGTGAGACGCAGAGTAGGTGAAAGGATGATTTCCACATGTGTGGTTCCCACCGTGAAGCATGGATGAGGTGTGATGGTGGTGACAACGTCTGTAATTTATTTAGAATTCAAGGCACACTTAACCAGCATGGCTACCACAGCATTCTGCAGCAATACGTCACCCTATCTGGTTTGTGCTTAGTGGGACTATCATTTGTTTTTCAACAGGACAATGACCCAACACACCTCCAGGCTGTGTAAGGGCTATTTGACCAAGAAGGAGAGTGATGGTGTGCTGCATCAGATGACCTGGCCTCCACCAAATTGAGATGGTTTGGGATGAGTTGGACTGCAGAATGAAGGAAAAGCAGCCAACAAGTGCTCAGCATATGTGGGAACTCCTTCAAGACTGTTGTAAAAGCATTCCTCACAAAGCTGGTTGAGAGAATGCCAAGAGTGCGCAAAGCTATCATCAAGGCAAGGGGTGGCTACTTTGAAGAATCACAAATATAATTTGATTTGTTTAACACTTTTTTGGTTACTAAACAATTCCATATGTGCTATTTCATAGTTTTGATGTCTTCACTGTTACTTTACAATGTAGAAAATAGTAAAAAGAAAAGAAAAACCAACGAATGAGTAGGTGTCCAAACTTTTGACTGGTTGTGTGTTTGTGTGTGTGCATAATGCCTTCGGAAAGTATTCAGACACCTTGACTTTTTCCACATTGTGACATTACAGCCTTATTCTAAAACTGATTTAAAAAAAAGAAATCCTCAGCAATCTATACACAATACCCCATAACGGCAAAGCGAAAACAGGTTTAGAAATGTAAGCAAATGTATTAAAAATAAACACAAATACCTTAATTACATAAGTATACAGATCCTTTGCTATGACACTGGAAATTGAGCACAGACGCATCCTGTTTCCATTAATCATCCTTGAGATGTTTCTTCAACTTAATTGGAGTCCACCTGTGGTAAATCCAATTGATTGGACATGATTTGGAAAGTTTGGAACCAAGATTCCTCCTAGAGCTGGCCGCCCAGCCAAACTGAGAAATTGGGGGCCTTTATCAGGGAGGTGACCAAGAACCCCATATTCATTGACAGAGCTCCAGAGTTTCTCTGTGGAGATGGGAGAAACTTCCAGAAGGACAACCATCTCTGCAGCACATCGCCAATCAGAACATTATGATATAGCGGCCAGACAGAAGCCACTCCTCAGTAAAAGGCATGACAGCCCACTTGGAGTTTGCCAAAAAGCACCTAAAGACAGACCATGAGAAACAAGATTCTCTGGTCTGATGCAACCAAGATTGAACTCTTTGGCCTGAAGGCCAAGCATCACGCCTGGAGGAAACCTGGCATCATCCCTACGGTGAAGCATGGTGGTGGCACATCATGCTGTGGGGATGTTTTTCAGCGGCAGGGACTGGAAGATTAGTCAGGATTGAGGGAAAGATGAACGGAGCAAAGTACAGAGAGATCCTTGATGAAATCCTGCTCCAGAACACTAAGTACCTCACACTGGGGGAAAAGGGCCAGGAAGCAGCAGTGACTCGATCAATAAAAAAGTGGTCAGATGTAGCAGATGCTAAGCTACAGGACTGTTTTGCTAGCACAGACGGAAATGTTATGGGATTCCTCCAATGTCATCGAGGAGTACACTACATCAGGCATTGGCTTCATCAATAAGAAATCCTTAGATGCCCTCCGACGAATAAGAAATCCGGCTATGCCCTCCGACGAATCATCAAACAGGCAAAGCACCAATACAGGACTAAGATCGAATCGTACTACACCGGCGCTGACGCTCGTCGGATATGGCAGGGCTTGCAAACCATTACAGACTACAAAGGGAAGCACAGCCGAGAGCTGCCCAGGGACACGAGCCTACCAGACGAGCTAAACTACTTCTATGCTCGTTTCGAGGCAAATAACACTGAAACATGCACGAGAGCGCCAGCTGTTCCAGAAGACTGATCACGCTCTCCGCAGCCGATGTGAGTAAGACCTTTAAACAGGTCAACATTCACAAGACCGCAGGGCAAGACGGATTACCAGGACATGTACTGCGAGCATGCGCTGACCAACTGGCAAGTGTCTTCACTGACATTTTCAACCTCTCCCTGTCCGAGTCTGTAATACCAACATGTTTCAAGCAGACCACCATAGTCCCTGTGGCCAAGAACACTAAGGTAACCTGCCTAAATGACTACTGACCCGTAGCACTCACGTCTGTAGCCATGAAGTGCTTTGAAAAGCTGGTCATGTCTCACAACATCATTATCCCAGAAACTCTAGACCCACTCCAATTTGCATACTGCCCTTACAGATCATTTTTTATTTTATTTCACCTTTATTTAACCAGGTAGACAAGTTGAGAACAAGTTCTCATTTACAATTGCGACCTGGCCAAGATAAAGCAAAGCAGTTCGACACATACAACACAGAGTTACAAATGGAGTAAAACAAACATACAGTCAATAATATTGTAGAAAAATAAGTCTATATACAATGTGAGCAAATGAGGTGAGATAAGGGAGGTAAAGGCCATGGTGACGAAGTAAATACAATATAGCAAGTAAAACTACTGGAATTGTAGATTTGCAGTGGAAGAATGTGCAAAGTAGAAATAGAAATAATGGGGTGCAAAGGAGCAAAATAAATAAATAGAGGAAGAGGTAGTTGTTTGGGTTAAATTATAGATGGGCTAGATACAGGTGCAGTAATCTGTGAGCTGCTCTGACAGCTGGTGCTTAAAGCTATTGAGGGAGATTAGTGTTTCAGAGATTTTTGTAGTTTGTTCCAGTCATTGGCAGCAGAGAACTGGAAGGAAAGGAGGAATTGGCTTTGGGGGTGACCAGAGATATACCTGCTGGAGCGCGTGCTACAGGTGGGTGCTGCTATGGTGACCAGCGAGCTGAGATAAGGGGGGGACTTTAACTAGCAGGGTCTTGTAGATGACCTGGAGCCAGTGGGTTTGGCGACGAGTATGAAGCGAGGGCCAGCCAACAAGAGCTTACAGGTCTTAGTGGTGGGTAGTATATGGGGCTTTGGTGACAAAACGGATGGCATTGATAGACTGCATCCAATTTATTGAGTAGGGATTGAGAGACTATTTTGTTAATTACATTGCCGAAGTCGAGGATCGGTAGGATGGTCAGTTTTACGAGTGTATGTTTGGCAGCATGAGTGAAGGATGCTTTGTTGCGAAATAGGAAGCCAATTCTAGATTTAACTTTGGATTGGAGATGTTTTTTTGTTGTTTTTTTTTATCCCATTTTCTCCCCAATTTTCGTGGTATCCAATCGCTAGTAATTACTACCTTGTCTCATCGCTACAACTCCCGTACGGGCTCGGGAGAGACGAAGGTCGAAAGCCATGCGTCCTCCGAAGCACAACCCAACCAGCCGTACTGCTTCTTAACACAGCGCGCCTCCAACCCGGAAGCCAGCCGCACCAATGTGTCGGAGGAAACACCGTGTACCTGGCCCCCTTGGCTGGCGCGCACTGCGCCCGGCCCGCCACAGGAGTCGCTGGAGCGCGATGAGACAAGGATATCCCTACCGGCCAAACCCTCCCTACCCCGGATGACGCTATGGGATTGGAGATGTTTGATGTGAGTCTGGAAGGAGAGTTTACAGTCTAACCAGACATCTAGGTATTTGTAGTTGTCCACATATTCTAAGTCAGAACCGTCCCGGGCAGGTGCAGGCAGCGATCGTTGAAGAGCATGCATTTAGTTTTACTTGTATTTAAGAGCAGTTGGAGGCCACGGAAGGAGAGTTGTATGGCATTGAAGCTCATCTGGAGGGTTGTTAACAGTGTCCAAAGAAGGGCCAGAAGTAATGCACGGAACGCAAGATAATTGATACAATTTCCCTAGTTAAATGAAATTCATGTTAGCAGGCAATATTAACTAAATATGCAGGTTTAAAAATATATACTTGTGTATTGATTTTAAAGAAAGGCATTGATGTTTATGGTTAGGTACATTGGTGCAACGCCAGTGCTTTTTTCTCAAATGCGCTTGTTAAATCATCACCCATTTGTCAAAGTAGGCTGTGATTTGATGAGAAATTAACAGGCACTGCATCGATTATATGCAACGCAGGACACGCTAAATAAACTAGTAATATCATCAACCATGTGTAGTTAACTAGTGATTGTTAAGATTGATTGTTTTTATAAGATAAGTTTAGTGCTAGCTAGCAACTTACCTTGGCTTCTTGCTGCCCTCGCGTAACAGGTAGTCAGCCTGCCACGCAGGCTCCTCGCGGAGTGCAATGTAAGGCAGGTGGTTAGAGTGTTGGACTAGTAACCGGAAGGTTGCAAAAACGAATCCCCGAGCTGACAAGGTAAAAATGTGTCATTCTGCCCCTGAACAAGGCAGTTAACCCACCGTTCCTAGGCCGTCATTGAAAATAAGAATGTGTTCTTAACTGACTTGCCTAGTTAAAAAAACAAACATAATAATAATAATAATAATAATAATAATATCGGCAAATCGGTGTCCAAAAATACTGATTGTTATGAAAACTTGAAATCGGCCCTAATTAAATCGGCCATGCCGATTAATCGGTCGAACTCTACTACAGAGGGTAGTGCGTACGGCCCAGTAAATCACTGGGGCCAAGCTTCCTGCCATCCAGGACCTCTATACTAGGCGGTGTCAGAGGAAGGCTCTAAAAATTGTCAAAAACTCCAGTCACTCTAGTCAGACTATTCTCTGCTACCGCACGGCAAGTGGTACCGGAGCGCCAAGTCTAGGTCCAAGAGGCTTCTAAACAGCTTCTACCCCCAAGCCAACATCTAATCAAATGGTTACCCAGACTATTTGCATTGCCCCCTCGTCCCCTTTCCCCTCATTTACACCGCTGCTACTCTGTTGTCATCATCTATGCATAGTCACTTTAATAATGTACATATTACCTTGACTAACCAGTGCCCCCACACATTGACTCTACTGGTACCCCCCTGTATATAGTCTCGCTATTGTTCTTTTTCTACTGCTCTTTAATTACTTGTTACTTTTATTTCTTATTCTTTTTTTAACTGCATTGTTGGTTAGGGGCTCGTAAGTAAGCATTTCACTGTAACGTCCCCTTTCGTCCTGTATAATGTCCTGTATTCGGCGCATGTGACTAATAAGATTTGATTTGGTGTGAAGGCTCACCTTCCAATAGGACAACAACCCTAAGCACACAACCAAGACAACGCAGGAGTGGCTTCCGGACAAATCTCTGAATGTCCTCAAGTAGCCCAGCCAGAGCCCAGACTTGAACCCGATCGAACATCTCTGAAGAGAAAAGCTGTGCAGCAATGCTCCACATCCAACCTGACAGAGGTTGAGAGGATCTGCAGAGAATGGGAGAAACTCCCCAAATACAGGTGTGCCAAGCTTGTAGCGTCATACCAAAGAAGACTCGATGCTGTAATTGCTGCCAAAGGTGCTTCAACAAAGTACTGAGTAAAAGGTCTGAATACTTATGTAAATGTAATATTTCCTTAAAAAAAAAAATATGTTTTGCTTTATCATTATGGGGCATCGTGTGTAGATTGAGGGGGAAAAAACATTTAATCAATTTTAGAATAAGGCTGTAACATAACAAAATGTGGAAAAAGCCAAGGGGTCTGAATACTTTCTGAAGGCACTGTGTATGTATTTATGTATGTAAATTGTTTTCTGTCGCTCTCACCCTGCATCTGAACCAGAAACTCTGTCTTGATGCGGCGAGCTGCCTCACTCTCGTTCTCACTCCTGGAGCCGCACAGTGAGTCTATCTCATCTATGAAGATGATGGAGGGTTTGTGCTCCCGTGCAAGAGTGAACAAGTTCTTTACTAACCTGGAGAGGAGAAAGGAGGCTCAAAGAAACATAAAGCTGATCATATGCTTTTCCCCCAATGGACACATGGAGCTGGTGTCCCGCACACAGATTAAACTTAAATCCAGGACTAAAAATGTTTTTTTTTTTCCCCCAACAGAGAATATAATCTCTATCGAGTTTGCTTTTTAGTCTAGGACTAGGCTTAATCTAGGCCAAATTTACAACCATTAAAACAGCATCATTGGATATATATCTATAAATAATCACTAACGCTTCCATGGATTAAGAGTAAAATCTCACTTTTCGCTCTCTCCCAGCCACTTGGACACCAGGTCAGAGGAGGAGATAGAGAAAAAGGTGGAGTTGTTGGCCTCTGTGGCCACAGCTTTAGCCAGGTAGGACTTTCCTGTACCGGGAGGACCAAAGAGCAGGATCCCCCTCCATGGCGTTCTTTTACCTGACAGACAGAGACATGTCTTTGGGAGTGGTCGTGAATAACAGTGGGGAAGAAATAGGCTAAGCTTCTCATTTTCAAATGAATAGAATCTAACACTAACCCAACAAATTAGCCAATAGTGGAAGTTTCAGCATGTTTTTCATACATTCTGATATGACATCATCATTAATTCTCTGGAGATCTGAGGCAGTAAGACTGCATTACCTGTGAAAAGATGTGGGAATTTAATTGGCAAAATAACAGCTTCTTTCAGGGCCTCTTTGGCTCCCTCTAAACCGGCAACATCATTCCACTTGATGTTTGGCTTTTCCATAACGATGGCGCCTAAAAAAAACAAAATCCAGTATGAAGGGAACATACAAATCATTTTACAGTAAAGGAAAATAATCAGATACATTCATGTGAAAACCTAATAAAATGTATTTATTAGACACCTCAACCGGGTGAGGTAAAAGTAAAGTGGAACTGAGCTAAATAACCTTTGGCATCCTATAAAATTGTGACAGAGCGTTGTAATGCAATTCAAAAGTAAAAATTTCACACAGTATGTCAATGATACAACTAACCTGAAAGTTGGTTCTGGAACTTCTTTTTTTCTGGGTCGTCTCCTTCATCACTCTCATTTCTGCACAATAATAATCCATCTCAATTATACTGAAGAGCACACGTGTACACAGAACCACAATATGTTTTTGATCCAACTAATTGACTCATCACATTCCAATAACCCCCCCCCCACACACACACTCACAGCCAAGCATCATTGCATGAGCAAAGACTGCGTGCGCACACACACACCCTTTGTCGTCAGCTTGGGACTCCTTCACAGGCTTGGCGGGTGGAGCCTTCTCTTTCTTCTTCAGATATTCTTTGAGCTTCTCTGCTCTGTCAAGGTACTCGGCACACTTGGCCCTGATGCTCTGTTTGGCTTTGTCACCCTGGGCTTCATCTGGCAGGAGAGGAATGCAAGGATTGTATTCAATTCTGTCTCAAGTATCTGTTTTTATTTAGAAAATAATCACAATTACAGTAATCCCCTTGGACTGTGTGAAATGGAAAAATGCATTCTGCTGACAAGCATTACAACTCTAAAAGAGGAAATAGCAGCATGCAAATATCTCATTGTCTTGAAGCATACATTTTACTACGTGAAGGAAGTACTGAACAGCGTGTTGGTATAGACGCAGGGCCTCGTCGTAGTTCTTAGCTTTATCCTCCTGGGCTGCCTTGCTGGCCAGATCTATGGCTTTCTGAAAAACAGAAATGAGAAAGTTATTAAAAAGCAAATACATAAAGGAAATCAACAAATTGAAAGAGTGTAGGAAGCTGCAAGAAGTTTGATCTTGCTAATCAGAATTAATTGACTCTTCAAAGCTATGGGACATTCACTAGGGACAGGGGGACATGTCATGAATTTAATGCAATTGTAATCTTCTTTCTATGAAAGAGAGACTGAAAAACAGCTTCCATCTCAAGGCCATCAGACTGTTAAACAGCCATCACTAACATTGAGTGGCTGCTGCCAACATACTGACTCAAATCTCTAGCCACTTTAATAATAAAAGATTTGATGTAATAAACATATCACTAGTCACTTATCACTACTTATCACGTATCACTACTTCATCTTGCCTATGCAGCTCAGCCATCGCTTATCCATATATTTTTATGTACATATTCCATCCCCTTACATTGTGTGTGTATAAAGGTAGTTGTTGTGAAATTGTTAGATTACTAGTTAGATATTACTGCATGGTTGGAACTAGAAGCACAATAATTTCACTACACTCGCATTAACATCTGCTAACCATGTGTATGTGACCAATAAAATTTGATTTGATTTAAAGGCCTGTCACATCTGCTGCTGGCTTTCACCATCCCTAAAAAGTGGTTATCAATCAGAGCCCTAATAAAAAGGTGCTCGTCAAAGGTGAGACCAATATCTTCACAAAATGCATCTTCAATGACATGAATCAGCCAGGAACTCCTTTCAACCTGGTCACAGAGCCTTTCAAATTATTCTGCATGTACACTACATGATCATGTGGACACCTGCTCATCGAACATCATTAATATGGAGTTGGTCACCCCCTTTGCTGCTAGAATAGCCTCCATTCTTCTGGGAAGGAGTTCCACTAGATGTTGGAACATTCCGTCGGGGACTTGCTTCCATTCAGCCACGAGCATTAGTGAGGTCAGGCACTAATGTTGGGCGATTAGGTCTGGCTCGCAGTCGGCGCTCCAATTCATCCCAAAGGTGTTCGATGAGGTTGAGGTCAGGGCTCTGTACAGGCCAGTCAGTTCTTTTACACCGATCCCAGCAAAACATTTCTGTATGAACCTCACTTTGTGCACGGGGGCATTGTCATGCTGAAACAGGAAGGGCCTTCCCCAAACTGTTACCAAAGTTGGAAGCAGAATCATCAAGAATGTCATTGTATGCTGTAGCGTTAAGATACCCCTTCACTGGAATTAAGGGGCCTAGCCCGAACCATGAAAAACAGCCCCAGACCAATATTCCTTCACCAAACTTTACATTTGGCACTACGCATTGGGGCAGGTAGTGTTCTCCTGGCATCCGCCAAACCCAGATTAATCCGTCGGACTGCCAGATGGTGAAGCTTGATTCATCACTCAAGAGAACACGTTTCCACGGCGACAAGTTTTACACCACTCCAGCCGACGCTTGGCATTGCACATGGAGATCTGGGTTTTCATGCTCAGCCATGGAAACTCATTTAATGAGGCCCTGACAAATAATTAATTTTGCTGAAGTTGCTTCCAGAGGCAGTTTGGAACTCGGCATTGAGTTTTGCAACTGAGGACAGATTATTTTTTACGCTCTACGTGTTTCAGCACTCGGCGGTTGTTTCTCACCACTTCACAGGTGAGCCGTTGTTGCTCCTAGAAGTTTCTACTTCACAATAACAGCACTTACAGTTGACCGGGACAGCTCTAGTAGGGCAGAAATTTGATGAACTGACTTGGAAAGGTGGCATCCTATAACAGTGCCATGTTGAAAGTCACTGAGCTCTTCAGTAAGGTCATTCTCCTGCCAATGTTTGTCTATGGAGATTGCATGGCTGTGTGCTACATTTTACACACCCATCAGCAATGGGTGTGGCTGAAATAGCCAAATGCACTAATTTGAAGAGCTGTCCACATACTTGTGTGTGTATGTATACGTATATACATACACCACCAGTCAAAACTTTTAGAAAACCTAGTTATTAAAGGGTTTTTCTTTATTTTCACTATTTTTCTACATTGTAGAATAACAGTGAAGAGATAAAAACTATGAAATAACACATATGGAATCATGTAGTAACCCCCCCCCCCCAAAATAGTTTTTATATTTGAGATTATACAAATAGCCACCGTTCGCCTTGACAGCTTTAAAACACTCTTGGCCTTCTCTCAACCATTTTCACCTTAAATGCTTTTCCAATAGTCTTGAAGGAGTTCTCACAAATGCTGAGCAATTATTGGCTGCTTTTCATTTACTCTGTGGTCAACTCATCCCAAACCATCTCAATTTGGTTGAGATCGGGGGGATTGTGGAGGCCAGGTCATCTGATGCAACACTCCATCACTCTCCTTCTTGGTAAAATAGCCCTTACACAGCCTGGAGATGTGTTGGGTCATTGTCCTGTTGATAAACAAATGATAGTGGGACTAAGCCCAAACCAGATGGGATGGCGTATCACTGCAGAATGCCCTGGTAGCCATGCTGGTTAAGTGTGCCTTGACTTTACATTTATTTTTTATTTTTTTATTTTTTTAAATAAATCACTGACAGTATCACCAGCAAAGCGCCTCCAAACCTCCATGCTTCCCGGTGGGAAATACACATGCAGAATTCATCTGTTCACCCAAACCGCGTCTCACAAAGACACGGCGGTTGGAAACAAAAATCTCAAATTTGGACTCATGAGACCAAAGGGCAGATTTCCACCGGTCTAATGTCCATTGCTCGTGTTTCTTGGCCCAAGCAAGTATTCTTATTGGTGTGCTTTGGTAGTGGTTTCTTTGCAGCAATTCGACCATGAAGGCCTGATTCACGCAGTCTCCTCTGAACAGTTGATGTTGAGATGCTTCAAAGTTCAAGTAACAGACACATTTATTTGGGCTGTAATTTCTGAGGCTGATGACTAATGAACTTATCCTCTGCAGCAGAGATTACTCTAGGTCTTCCTTTCCTGTGGCGGTCCCCATGAGAACCAGTTTTTTCATAGCGCTTGATGGTTTTTGCGACTGCACTTGAAGAAACTTTCAAAGTTCATGAAATTTTCCGGATTGACTGACCTTCATGTAATGATAGACTCTCTTTGCTTATTTGAGCTGTCCTTGCCATAACATGGACTTGGTCTTTTACCAAATAAAGCCATTTCTGTATACCCCCCTACCTTGTCACAGCATAACTGATTGGCTCAAAACACATTAAGGGAAGAAATTCCACAACTTAAGGCACACCTGTTAATTGAAATGCATTCCAGGTGACTACCTCATGAATCTGGTTGAGAGAATGCCAAGAGAGTGCAAGCTGTCAAGACAAAGGGTGGCTATTTGAAGAATCGCAAATATATTTAGAAATTGTTTAACAATTTTTTGGTTCCTATATGATTCCATGTGTTATTTCATAGTTTTGATGTCTTCACTATTGTTCAACAACGTAAAAAAAAAAAAAGGTAAAATAAAGAAAACGCCTTGAATGAGTAGGTGTTCTAAAACTTTTGACCGGTAGTGTAAATAGTGTAAATCCGAGACATATCATACTAAATGGAGTGTTACTAATTACAATTCGTATTAAATGTAAAATAATAATAATAATAATTCTAAAAAGCCCATTATGTTACAAATTTGCTAAATGTATGTTATGTTACAAATTCTAGGTAGCTAGGGGTTAGTGTTACATTTGGGAGTTAGGTTAAAGGGTTTTAAGGTTAGGATTAGCTAAAATGATTAAGTTTAGGGTTAGGGGAAGGGTTAGCTAACATGCCAAGTAGTTGCAAGGTTGCTAAAAAGTAAAGTAATTGAAAAGTTGCAAATTAGCTAAAATTGTCAGTGATGAGATTCAAACTCACAACCTTTGGGTTGCTAGATATTCGCGTTATGTAACCATACCAAACATGTCATACTAATTTGAGTGTTATTTTTTATTTAAACCTTTATTAAACTAGGCAAGTCAGTTAAGAACAAATTCTGATTTACAATGATGGCCTAACCAGGTCAAACCCGGACAACGCTGTGCCAATTGTGCGTCGCCCTATGGGACTCCCAATTACGTCCGGATGTGAAGCAGCCTGGATTTAAACCAGGTACTGCAGTGACGCCTCTTGCACAGATGCAATGCCTTGACTGCTGCGCCACATGGGAGCCCAAAGATACTGGTGTCCAGTACTTTACTCTGTTATTTCTAGTCTATGAGACCAGGCTGCTCATTCAGATAAAGGCCTGCTAAAGTTAAAGCACATTATTTTATAAAATGCTGAGGGTATGAAACAAAATATTGTTCCAGAGCTAAGATGTTTAAATTTGTGTTTTGAGAGGCCCAAATAAAATGTTAAGGATGTTTTTGTTTTGTTTGGACTTCCATTTTCCATGTACCCTGAAAAAAGTATATGGGCCAGGAGAGACTAATGCACTTCTTTGTTTTGTTTCAAATGCTACTGCTAAGCGTAACAAAATTTGGTGAACAAATCAACTGAAAGACTTGGTTTGAAGCAGAATTTCCAATAGGAAATTGTGGCGCCTGATATTTGACAGAATTTTTTGTTAACCGACATTTGAGAAATTTACCGGACCCATATGCATTGGGTGCGTAACCGGATTAGGGCGTCCAGCCACGGTGCTCAGCAATGTCAGAAATCACATTTAGATAATGGTTACACATCTTACCTAATTTCGATGCTGACTGCCAAATTTACTTTTCCTCTAGAAACAAGACTAGTAACAAACAGTAAAATCACCAGCCTATGTCATCCTAATATTCCCCATAGTAGAAATACATATTCTATTGGCAAAATCAAATTTTATTTGTCACATGCGCCGAATACAAACAGGTGTAGTAGACCTTACAGTGAAATGCTTACTTACTAGCCCTTAACCAACAATGCAGTTAAGAAAAATAAGTGTTAAATAGAAAAGCAGCAGTAATATAACAGTCACGAAACTATATACAGGTACAGTCAATGTTCGGGGGAACTGGTTAGTTGAGGTAATTGAGGCAATATGTACATGTGGGTAGAGTTAAAGTGACTATGCATAGATAATAAACAGAGGATAGCAGCAGCGTAAAATAGGGGGTGGGCAATGCAAATAGTCTGGGTAGCCATTTGATTAGATGTTTAGGAGTCTTATGGCTTGGGGGTAGAAGCTTCTTAACAGCCTCTTGGACCTAGACTTGGCGCTCCGGTACCACTTGCCGTGCAGTAGCAACGAGAACAGTATGACTAGGATGGCTGGGGTCCTTGATAATTTTTTGGGCCTTCCTTTGACACCGCCTGGTATAGAGGTCCTGGATGGCAGGAAGCTTGGCCTCAGTGATGTACTGGGCCGTATGCACTACCCTGTGTAGTGTCTTGCGGTCGGAGGCCGAGCAGTTGCTATACCAGCCAGTGATGCAACCAGTCAGGATGCTCTCGTCGGTGCAGCTGTAGAAACTTTTGAGGATCTGAGGACCCGAGGACCAATGCCAAATCTTTTCAGTCTCCTGAGGGGGAATAGGTTTTGACGTGCCCTCTTCACAACTGTCTTGGTGTGCTTGGACCATATTAGTTTGTTGGTGATGTGGACGCCAAGGAACTTGAAGCTCTCAACCTGCTCCACTACAGCCCCATCGATGAGAAGGGGGCGTGCTCGGTCCTCTTTTTCCAGTAGTCCACAATCATCTCCTTAATATTGAACACAATGAGGGAGAGGTTGTTGTCCTGGCACCGCACGGCCAGGTCTCTGACCTCCTCCCTATAGGCTGTCTCGTCGCTGATCAGGCCTACCACTGTTGTGTCATCGGCAAACTTGATGACGGTGTTGGGAGTCGTGCCTGGCCGTACTGTCATGAGTGAACAGGGAGTACAGGAGGGGACTGAGCATGCACCCCTGAGGGGCCCATGTTGAGGATCAGTGTGGCGGATGTGTTGTTACCTACCCTTATCACCTGGGGGCAGCCGGTCAGGAAGTCCAGGATCCAGTTGCAGAAGGAGGTGTTTAGTCCCAGGGTTCTTAGTTTATTGATGAGCTTTGAGGGCACTATGGTGTTGAACGCTGAGCTGTAGTCAATGAATAGCATTCCCACAGGTGTTCCTTTTGTCCAGGTGGGATAGAGCAGTGTGGAGTGCAATAGAAATTGCATCAACTGATCTGTTGGGTCGGTATGCACATTGGAGTGGGTCTAGGGTTTCTGGGATAATGTTGTTGACGTGAGCCATGACCAGCCTTTCAAAGCACTTCATGGCTACAGACGTGAGTGCTATGGGTCGGTAGTCATGTAGGCAGGTTACCTTGGTATTCTTGGCCACAGGGACAATGGTGGTCTGCTTGAAACATATTGGTATTACAGACTCGGTCAGGGACAGGTTGAAAATGTCAGTGAAGACACTTGCCAGTTGGTCAGCACATGCTTGGAGTACACATCCTGGTAATCCATCTGGCCCTATGGCCTTGTGAACCCTGACCTGTTTAAAAGTCTTACTTCCATCGGCTATGGAGATCGTGATCACACGTGGCGTGTTGTTCCTCTGTGAGAAAGAAATAGCCTATTCCAAACAGACTCCGAGACAGGTTTTTTTTTTGCGGGGGGGGGGGGAATTGAGACCAGTGCCTCATTTGCAATGGTGCCCCGAGGACAAAAATCCCATCAACAACACCAAAATATAAAACTACAAGACAGCTATAAATACATTATAACTTGTAATAACCTGATGTAACAGTCAATTGAAACATTTGCACACTACTGCAGACTAATTTAACAGCGTTTTAAACTGCCCTATGGGCACCAGGGAAGTGTGTAATTTGTTTTATTACAGGTATTCCATAACTGTGGTGCATTAAACCTAAAGGCGGATTTACTAAACGTTGTGGAGACAAGCGGGACATGAAGAGTTAACCAACCTTGCGAATCAATTTGGTATCACATATTTTTATATTTCAAGTGAGGTATGTTGGAAGCTTGTGGAGAAGAGCTTTGTAAACAAGGGAATAATTAAGTGATCTACAGGACTTTAGTGAGGTCCAGGACTTTAGTGAGGTCCAGGACTTTAGTGAGGTCCAGGACTTTAGTGAGGTCCAGGCGACATTCTGATACAGGATGCAGTGATGAGTACTAAAACTGTCACCTGTAATAAAGTGAAGGGCGCTATGGCAGACAACACCCAATGGTTTAAGAGTAGTGGCTTCTGCATTCTGGTAAATTGTGTCAAAGTCAAGAACTGGCAGGAAAGTTGATGTAGAGGCAACATCTATTTCTAAAAAAGAAGCCCACTTTAAACCTTAGCTTTTTAACTAGCTTATCAGTATATATTTTTAAACATATCTTTAGCAATCCAAATACCCAGATATTTATTAGCGGGAACCCGCTCAATGAGAGAGCCAACCGAATGGGTGAATATGTAGCCCATCAGATCTTCTGTGAATTAGAGAACAAATTTAGTCAGACGATAGATCCCAAATGCATACAACCAGTAGGCCCAGGATACATAGAAAAAACACATAAAAAAAGCAATGAGGCTGATGCAACAGATAACAGTTCTTAAAATGTTAATAAACTAATTTATTTCTTCACATAAGCGTACAAGGTAGTAAGTAGCCTACGAGTGAATGTTCATTACATAAGGGAATTAATGGGAAAACACCACTGTAGCAGCAGCTTTCAAGCGGTCTGACAGATTTTCCACTCATAGGCTGTGTATGCTGTGCCTGTAATAACCTATGAAAATACAGTGGCCAATTTAATTCCGCTAAACCGGTCAATTGTATTTCCATCGTCTAGTATTTCTTTCAAGTAGGCTAAAAGCATTATTTTTCTTCTCCCGACAATTGGCTGGTGCCAGGTTTACTTCATCAGCTTTTTATTTATTTAATATAAAAATATAAAAAACTTTGATATAGATTTTTATTTTATTTATTTTATCGTTATTTTACCAGGTGTAACTATGTGTTGTTGTATGTGTTGAACTGCTTTGCTTTATCTTGGCCAGGTCGCAATTGTAAATGAGAACGTGTTCTCAATTTGCCTACCTGGTTAAATAAAGGTTAAATAAAATAAAATAAATAAATAAAAGGTAAGTTGACTGAGAACACGTTCTCATTTGCAGCAACGACCTGGGGAATAGTTACAGGGGAGAGGAGGGGGATGAATGAGCCAATTGTAAACTGGGGATTATTAGGTGACCATGATGGTTTGAGGGCCAGATTGGGAATTTATTACACACACAAAAAAAAGTATATATATATATTTTGCCACAACTTTTTAACATGATGAGCTTGCCCCAATCACTTCAATACATTTTTTGGGGCTAAAGATAGCTCAAGTCGGCATTAACTTTTGAAACAAATCATTTCTCTTTTATAACATCGTCTCCCCAATTTCATGGCAATTCCCGTACGGACTCTGGAGAGGCAAAGGCAGAGAGCCGTGCCTCCTCCGAAACACGATCCAACCAAGCTGCACTGCTTCTTGACACAATGCCCGCTTAACCCGGAAGCCAACTACATTGAACAAAAATAAACGCAACATGTGAAGTGTTGGTCCCATGTTTCATGAGCTAAAATAAAATCTTAGAAATGTTCCATACGCACAAAAAGCTTCTCAAATGTCGTGCACAAATTTGTTTACGTCCCTGTTAGTGAGCATTTCTCTTTTGCCAAGATAATCCATCCACCTGACAGGTGTGGCATATCAAAAAGCTGCTTAAACAGCATGATAATTACACAGGTGCACCTTGTGCTATGGACAATGAAAGGCCACTGTAAAACAAGCAGTTGTGTCACACAACACAATGCCATGTTTCAAGTTGAGGGAGGGTGCAATTAGCACGCTGACTGCTAGAATGTCCACCAGAGCTGTTGCTGGAAAATTTAATGCTAATTTCTCTAACAAAAGCTGCCTCCAACGTTGTTTTAGAGAATTTGGCAGTATGTCCAACCCACTTCACAACCGCAGACCACATGAATGGCGTCATGCGAGCGAGCAGTTTGCTGATGTCAATGTTGTGAACAGAATGCCCCACGGTGGTGGTGTGGTTGTGGTATGGGCAAGCATAAGCTACAGACAACAAACACAATTGCATTTTATCAATGGCAATTTGAACGCACAAAGATACTGTGACGTGATCCTGAGGCCCATAGTCGTGCCATTCATCCACCACCATCACCTCATGTTTCAGCATTATAATGCACAGCCCCATGTCGCAAGGATCTGTACACAATTCCTGGAAGCTGAAAAACATACTCAGACATGCGAGTATGTTAAGGCAAGGGCTGATTAAGGTTTTACTGCTAACCTACAAAGCATTACATGGGCTTGCTCCTACCCATCTTTACGATTTGGTCCTGCAGTACATACCTACATGTACACTACGGTCACAAGACGCAGACCTCCTTACTGTCCCTAGAATTTCTAAGCAAACAGCTGGAGGCAGGGCTTTCTCCTATAGAGCTCCATTTGTATGAAATGGTCTGCCTATCTATGTGAGAGACGCAGACTCGGTCTCAACCTTTGAGTCTTTATTGAAGACTTATCTCTTCAGTAGGTCCTATGATTCAATGTAGTCTGCCCAGGAGTGTGAAGGTGAACGGAAAGACACTGGAGCAACGAACCGCCCTTGCTGTCTCTGCCTGGCTGGGTTCCCCCCTCTCTCCACTGGGATTCTCTGCCTCTAACCCTATTACAGGGGCTGAGTCACTGGTTTAGTCCCTAGGAGGGGTGTGTAACTTGAGTGGGTTGAGTCACTGACGTGATCTTCCTGTCCCGGTTGGCGCCCCCCCCCTTGGGTTGTGCCGTGGCAGAGATCTTTGTGGGCTATACTCGGCCTTGTCTCAGGATGGTAAGTTGGTGGTTGAAGATATCCTTCTAGTGGTGTGGGGGCTGTGCTTTGGCAAAGTGGGTGGGGTTATATCCTGCCTGTTTGGACCTGTCCGGGGGGTATCGTCAGATGGGGCCACAGTGTCTCCCGTCCCCTCCCGTCTCAGCCTCCAGTATTTATGCTGCAGTAGTTTATGTCGGGGGGCTAGGGTCAGTCTGTTATATCTGGAGTATTTCTCCTGTCTTATCCAGTCTCCTGTGTGAATTTAAGTATGCTCTCTCTAATTCTCTCTCTCGGAGGACCTGAGCCCTAGGACCATGCCTCAGGACTACCTTGCCTGATGACTCCTTGCTGACCCCCAGTCCACCTGGCCGTGCTGCTGCTCCAGTTTAAACTGTTCTGCCTGTGGTTATGGAACCCTGACCTGTTCACCAGACATGCCACCTGTCCCAGATCTGCTATTTTCAACTCTCTAGAGACAGCAAGAGCGGTAGAGATACTCTGAATGATCGGCTATGAAAAGACAACTGACATTTACTCCTGCGATGCTGACCAGTTGCACCCTCGACAACCACTGTGATTATTATTATTTCACCTTGCTGGTCATCTATGAACATTTGAACATCTTGGCCATGTTCTGTTATAATCTCCACCCGGCACAGCCAGAAGAGGACTGGCAACCCCTCATAGCCTGGTTCCTCTCTAGGTTTCTTCCTAGGTTCTGGCCTTTCTAGGGAGTTTTTCCTAACCGCCGTGCTTCTACACCTGCATTGCTTGCTGTTTGGGGTTTTAGGCTGGGTTTCTGTACAGCACTTTGTGACATCAGCTGATGTAAGAAGGGCTTTATAAATACATTTGATTGATGTCACCCATTGAGCATGTTTAGGAAGCCCTGGATCGACAGCGTGTATCCAGAAAATATCAAGACACTTCACACAGCCATTGAAGGAGTGGGTCAGCATTCCACAATCAACAGCCTGATTAACTCTATGGTAAACATATATATTTTTTAATTAAAATGAGTTTGGCAGAAATGCCACCTGGAACAATATTCATGTGCCTTAACAAACGTGTATGCCATCTATAAATACAGCAATTCTTAAATTACAAGCCTAGTTGGTTTAGCCACAGAACAAGACAGGGACTTTCCTATTAGCCATGATTAGCTGTGATAATGGTTGGGCTGGATATGGCGAG
The DNA here is from genome assembly GCF_029448725.1 of Salvelinus fontinalis. Taxonomy (NCBI): domain Eukaryota; kingdom Metazoa; phylum Chordata; class Actinopteri; order Salmoniformes; family Salmonidae; genus Salvelinus; species Salvelinus fontinalis. The sequence continues at coordinate 24,230,274 of NC_074681.1, read as the reverse complement.
AGATGAGTTCGGATTGGTCTGCATGTAGCACGTTTGTCTATCAAATGAGCTGCTCAGTATGTGTAGGCAATCCTTTATAACATGTTTTTTTCCAAAGATGCTCTTTGATGTCCGATGGAAGCAGAGTATGATAGCTAAGGATTAGATGGAGACGATTCTGGCGTTTGATTGTAAATATGAAGAGGGAGTCGAAAAGAGAACACGCAAAAGGCTGTTGTATAAAACACCTGTCTCCAGGCTTTATCTTCAAACTAAGGGCAACCGTGACAGAGGGAGAAGCGCTCATCCATGTATTCGTGTAAAACAGAGTCTAGCTAGCTACTTTATTCAGATATTCTAAATTTCTAATTTTGTCAGAAAGCGGTTCCCTTTTCAAGTTAAAGCGTACTGTTAGATAGCTGGCTCCCTAACTAAGATTACGTGTATGATCTGTATTTGTATTTCAGAGCCATCTGCATTTCTAGTTATAGCCTAATGTTAGCTAACATTGAACCTAGTTTGTTAATATTAGCTGCCAGCAGATTCATGCAGGGTAGTAACGTCATGAGTTGGGATTATGGTTCATTGCTTAGCTAGCTAGATAACTCTCTAAACAAGACTCCACTATGCAAGTAACCATTTCACTGTACCGTTTACATCTTCTGCATCCTGTGCATGTGACAAACATTGATTTTATTTGAAATAGTGTTTACCAGTGACGGTAATGTGAATAAAAACATGACCTGCACCAAAGTCAAATTAGGATATAACGTTAGGCCAACGAGACAGTGTCCCAAATTTAAAAATTCTCCGGGGAATGCCCTGCTTTTATATCGTCACTCACAAGCGTAAGCTATTTTCTGTCATTAGCTCGCCATTAACGCTTATTTCATGTGAGTTTATTTTCCTGTAATAATGAATACTAATTATCTAAAGTTAAGACGTCATCAGCTAACGTTGTGTGATATGATCATTCATTGAACTGGCTAGCCAGCTAACTTAGCATTAGGTAGCTAACAAGCTAGACACGAACCAAATCATTGTTTATTTGCTTCCCCTCCTCGAAGCCAAAAAATGTGCACAATCTAACGTTAACTAAGAGAGCGTGGCTGCAGTTTCACTTCCTACAAACAGTTGGACTGACAGGGAACCAAATTAGCTAAATATCAACAATCAACTCACGACAGGTTTTGTTAGATAGTTAACTAGTCGATTACATTATCATGGTACTAGTTTATTGACATTTCAGATTGTCTTGGCCTTGCTGGGGGGAGCGCTAGTCATCGAGAAGCTAGGCAAGGGGTCAATTATTGTACACATTTAAACCAACATGAACATGTCAACTTTGCTACTGTAACTAGCTTCTAGGAAACGTGCATACAATCAAGTTTCAGGTAAAAGTTAACGTTAAAAAGTGAGCTAGTTAAACAGGCTTCAACGAATTTGAGTGACTAATGTTAACGTTAGTTGTTGTTCTGTCCTCAAATTAGCAAGCTCGCAGTAACAAAATAACTAACGTTACTCAGCTAGCTAACGTTACCTAACAACTTTATCGTAGCCAGATAGCTAAAGCTAGCTAGCTCACATCAACACTGGTATAACGGCAAGTTGGTCATTTGATTACCTAGTTAACAAGATAACCAAAAACGAATCACAAACGTTAGTTAGATAGCTAAACTGTGTGGGTTGCTAACTAGCTACAATAGTAAGCAGTTTCCCAACTTACCTGTAAATTGTTGTTGGCAGCCATAATGGCTAATTACTTGTCAATAAAATAGTTTAGAATGTAATAAGCGGCAAAACAAGCCTTATATTTGTTAATAATTAAAACTACAGCCCATCAGTCGCTATTTAATTTAAAATCAACTGGATTGTTTTCCTTTTTCAGGTCGTTGAATAACACGAAGCTTAAAAAAGAAATCCACATTCAGGGTCGCCACAGTCATAAACCCCGCCCATTTATACAATTTATCTTATTAAAATATTATTTTAAAGCTAACAGTAAATGCTTAGACTTAAATTTGGTTTACACTAATATTTACGATAGACGTTTTTTTGACTTTGTGGCTGTGCTATCCCAGTGGAAACACTGGTAGTTGATGTAGTTGATTTCCGTAGAACGCGAACACGAAATGACGTAACTGGTCGTCAGAGGTGCGTTCAGTTTGCGTAAATGTTTGTTACATTGTTAACTGGAGTCCAATTTGTCTTTTTATTAGTGACTATGAGACATTAGCCTTACTACTTGCACAAATAATTGAAGAAGTCCTGGATGCAATCATTGATGAAACACAGTCTTGCTTTGAGGAACAGACATATTTCTAACAATATCAGACTAGAATTAGACATACTTGAGTACTCAGAACTAATAACCAAGGATAGGTTCATAAACTCAGCGAAAAAAGAAACGTCCTCACTGTCAACTGCATTTATTTTCAGCAAACTTAACATGTGTAAATATTTGTATGAACATAAGATTCAACAACAGACATACACTGAACACTTTCCACAGACATGTGACTAACAGAAATTGAATAATGTGTCCCTGAACAAAGGGGGGGGGGTCAAAATCAAAGTAACAATCAGTATCTGGTGTGGCCACCAGTTGCATTAAGTACTGCAGTGCATCTCCTCATGGACTGCACCAGATTTGCCAGTTCTTGCTGTGAGATGTTACCCCACTCTTCCACCAAGGCACCTGCAAGTTCCCGGACATTTCTGGGGGTAATGGCTCTGGCCCTCACCCTCCGATCCAACAGGTCCCAGACGTGCTCAATGGGTTTGAGATCCGGGCTCTTCGCTGGCCATGGCAGAACACTGACATTCCTTGCAGGAAATCACGCACAGAACGAGCAGTATGGCTGGTGGCATTGTCATGCTGGAGGGTCATGTCAGGATGAGCCTGCAGGAAAGGTACCACGAGGGAGGAGGATGTCTTCCCTGTAACGCACAGTGTTGAGATTGCCTGCAATGACAACAAGCTCAGTCCGATGATGCTGTGACACATCGCCCCAGACCATGATGGACCCTCCCCCTCCAAATCGATCCCGCTCCAGAGTACAGGCCTCGGTGTAACGCTCATTCCTTCGACGATAAATGCGAATCCGACCATCACCCCTGGTGAGACAAAACCGCAACTTGTCAGTGAAGAGCACTTTTTGCCAGGCCTGTCTGGTTCAGCGAGGGTGGGTTTGTGCCCATAGGCAACGTTTTTGCCGGTGATGTCTGGTGAGGACCTGCCTTACAACAGGCCTACAAGCGCTCAGTCCCGCCTCTCTCAGCCTATTGCGGACAGTCTGAGCACTGATGGAAGGATTGTGCGTTCCTGGTGTAACTCGGGCAGTTGTTGTTGCCATCCTGTACCTGTCCCGCAGGTGTGGTGTTCGATGTACCGATCCTGTGCGGGTGTTGTTACACGTGGTCTGCCACTGCGAGGACGATCAGCTGTCCGTCCTGTCTCCATGTAGCACTGTCTTAGGCGTGTCACAGTACGGACATTGCAATTTATTGCCCCGGCTACATCTGCAGTCTTCATGCCTCCTTGCAGCATGCCTAAGGCATGTTCACGCAGATGAGCAGGGACCCTGGGCATCTTTCTTTTGGTGTTTTTCAGAGTCATTAGAAAGGCTTCTTAAGTGTCCTAAGTTTTCATAACTGTGACCTTAATTGCCTACCGTCTGTAAGCTGTTTGTGTCTTAATGACCGTTCCACAGGTGCATGTTCATTAATTGTTTATGGTTCATTGAACAAGAATGGAAAACAGTGTTTGAACCCTTTACAGTGAAAATCTGTTAAGTTATTTTGATTTTTACAAATTATCTTTGAAAGACAGTTTCTTTTTTTGCTGAGTTTATTATTATTTTTTTATAAAGCATTTGACACAGTAGAGCATTAGTTCCTCTTCCACTCCCTTGAGAAATTTGGTTTGGGTTTTTTTTCTGTAAGGCTATTAAGACTCAATACAAATGGTAATAGCTCTATCAAAATTTAAATATGGCACCTCACCTAGATTTGAGTTAAAGTGAGGAATTAGGCAAGGTTGTCCTATCTCTCCGTAAGTTTTTATTAAATCACCCAAATTCTTTAAATAACAGTCCTTTACAAGGTATTTCCATAGCTGGTAAAGAAATTATTTTAAGTCAGCTGGCTAACGATACTACACTTTTTCTGAAAGACGCTAACCAAATTCCCATATTGATCAATGTGATACCATCATTTTCCAAAGTATCTGGTCTATATCTTAACATTAATACATGTGAACTCATAGCTGTCAAAGATTGTGACACCTTCATATTATGGTTTTCCAGTAAAAGAAGAACTTACATATTTAGGCATAACCATTACTAAGGATCAGAAGTCTAGAGGCTTACTAAATGTTAACCCTTTTATTTAAAAAACCCTGAAGATGCTAAATCAATGGCTACAGAGGGACTTATCTTTAAAAGGAAGAGTCCTAATAACCAAGGCTGAAGGTATCTCTATGGCGCTCTATCTTTATATCTTGACGGTAAAATAAGCAAGGAGATAGAACAGATGCTTTTCAACTTTGTGGAGATACCGTACCCATTACATTAGGAAAACTTCTAATGAACACTTATGGTGGGTGGGCTGAATTTGGTGGGCTGAAGTATGGTGTATGGTGGGCTGAATTTTCTGGACTTTACTACCTTACATAATACTTTTAAGATCAATTGGATAAAACAATTCCTAAGAAGTCCCACTTCTATGTGGAATTGTATTTCTCATTATGTCTTTACTTTTGGTGGCCTTAACTTCATGTTGATTTGCAATTATAATATTGATAAAGTTCCAGTGAAACGTTCTGCTTTTCATCGGCAGGGTTTCTTGTCATGGTCCTTAATTTATATGCATAATTTCTCCACACATATTATACAGTTGAAGTCGGATGTTTACATACACCTTAGGCAAATAAACTGAGTTTAAATGTTTCACAATTCCTGAAATTTAATCCTAGTAAAAATTCCTTGTCTTAGGTCAGTTAGGATAACCACTTAATTTTAAGAATGTGAAATGTCAGAAAAAAAATAGATTTCAGCTTTTATTTCTTTCATCACATTCCCAGTGGGTCAGAAGTTTACATACACTCAATTAGTATTTGGTAGCATTGCCTTAATTGTTTAACTTGGTTCAAACACGTTTCCCACAATAAGTTGGGTGAATTTTGGCCCATTCCTTCTGACAGAGCTGATGTAACTGAGTCAGGTTTGTAGGCCTTCTTGCTCGCACACGTTTTTTCAGTTCTGCTCACAATTTTTCTATAGGATTGAGGTCAGGGCTTTGTGATGGCCACTCCAATACCTTGACTTTGTTGTCCTTAAGCCATTTTGCCACAACTTTGGAAGTATGCTTGGGGTCATTGTCCATTTGGAAGACCCATTTGCGACCAAGCTTTAGCTTCCTGACTGATGTCTTGAGATGTTGCTTCAATATATCCACATAATTTTCCTACCTCATAATGCCATCTATTTTGTGAAGTGCACCAGTCCCTCCTGCAGCAAAGCACCACCACAACAGGATGCTGCCACCCCTGTGCTTCACGGTTGGGATGGTGTTCTTCGGCTTGCAAGCATCCCCCTTTTTCCTCCAAACATAACGTCATTATGGCCAAACAGTTATATTTTTGTTTCAACAGACATTTCTCAAAAAAGTACAATCTTTGTCCCCATGTGCAGTTGCAAACCGTAGTCTGGCTTTTTTTAAATGGTGGTTTTGGAGCAGTGGCTTCTTCCTTGCTGAGCGGCCTTTCAGGTTATGTCGATATAGGACTCGTTTTACTGTGGTAATAGATACTTTTGTACGTGTTTCCTCCAGCATCTTCACAAGGTCCTTTGCTGTTTTTCTGGGATTTATTTTCACTTTTCACACCAAAGTACGTTCATCTCTAGGAGACAGAACGCGTCTCTTTCCTGAGCGGTATGATGGCTGCGTGGTCCCATGGTGTTTATACTTGCGTACTATTGTTTGTACAGATGAATGTGGTACCTTCAGGCGTTTGGAAAATGCTCCCAAGGATGAACCAGACTTGTGGAGGTCTACAATTTCATTTCTGAAGTCTTGGCTGATTTCTTTTGATTTTACCATGATGTCAAGCAAAGAGGCACTGAGTTTGAAGGTAGGCCTTGAAATACATCCACAGGTACACCTCCAATTTACTCAAATGATGTCAATTAGCCTATTAGAAGCTTCTAAAGCCATGACATAATTTTCTGGAATTTTCCAAGCAGTTTAAAGGCACAGTCAACTTAGTGTATGTAAACTTCTGACCAACTGGATTTGTGATATTATTATAAGTGAAATAATCTGTCTGTAAACAATTGTTGGAAAAATTACTTGTCATGCACAAAGTAGATGTCCTAACCGACTTGCCAAAACTATAGTTTGTTAACAAGAAATTTGTGGAGTGGTTGAAAAACTAGTTTTATTGACTCCAACCTAAGTGTATGTAAACTTCTGACTTCAACTGTATATGGAATAATCTGGATATATTGTATAAAAACTTTTAGAATATTGCTTCCGAAATAATATCCTATTGGTGAGCCAACTTGTAAATGCAGAGGGTTTTGTACTTAGTTGTAAGGAATTCTTATCACGTTACAAGGTCCCTGTAACACCTAAAGATTTTTCAATTGTTTTAGATGCCATTCCCTCAGGTGTTGCTTTATTATTCAGGAACGTGTCAAGACCTGACCCTCAGAGCTTACTTTCCGCTAACCCTGTTGACTCATCAATAGGAAAGATTTGTTTCTCTTTTGGTCCATTCAACAACCTTGTTTCAGCAGGATGTTGTATCTATACCTTATGTCATGCCTTATTGGAATGGTTTGATTGATAATATCTGTTGGGGAAAAGTTTGGATGTTGCCACACACATACTATTAACAAAATTAAGGAAGTTTCCTTTTAAATTGTTCATAAATATTATCCTGCCAACCACTATATGAAGAAGTTTAAGGAAAACATGAACTCAAATTGTACCTTTTGTAATGACCACCCAGAAGCGATGTTGCATCTTTTTTTGGCATTGTATTCATTTAAGGAAACTGTGGCAAGCCATTAGTAGATTTATAATTTAACACATTTATGAAGATTTTACACTATTGTGGAGAGATGTACTGCTTAGATTCTTTACCTATGATAGAAATAAGCTGAAACAATTATGTAATTCATTTAATTATTATTTTGGCCAAATTTCATATTCACAAATGTAAATTTACAAACAAAACACCACATTTCGACCTATATTTTAAGACAATTAATACTCTAACAAAAAAGCTGTTAGAATAATAAGTGTATGTATGTCCCTTAAAGACCTTGTGTAATGTGATATTGTACCCCTAGCCCAATTGTCCTTTGTATATTATTTATATATACTTGTTCCCACATGTACTTCCTGTATTGATTTGTTGTTATAAAAAAGTATGTTACATTGTGGAACGACTTGTACTGAACGACACGTTTCCGCAAAACATTGTTGAACAGGCTTTGAGGTATGTTTGGTGGGTGTGGTTTGAAGCTGTAATTGTCGTTTTTAAAGGGCAGTGGCCATGCTGACAGTGTTCCTCAACTCCTCTCCGTTTTTCAACTGGTCGTTCAGTACAGCACCGTTTCCGTTCAATTGAACGTCCCAGAATGTTAACTTCACGCAGCCCTGTTACCACAGCGACAAAGTCATAATTATTTCTAACATTTCTCTTCTTAACATCTGATTATAAACCTAACCATAACCACACTTCTAATCTTATACCTAACCCTAAATTAAGACCAAAAAGCAAATTTTTGTTTTCATGATTTCTTAAGATATAGCCAGTGACAACCCTTAAAGGGCGACTGCACTTTCTGATTTTGCTTTGCTTTCGGGCATCAAAGGTGAGTTGGTTTAGGGGTGTGGTTTGATGTGGGTGTGTGTTCACAGGTGGGAAGAGTTAGACAAATTATTTGTCAAATTAGCTTCAGCTGGCTGGTGTGCACCCCTGGCAAAATTGGTTTGACTTTTGATAGCCTATCTGAGGAGCTGATCTGATTGATTATTAATTGTGTGCTGCCAGCTGTGGGCAGGATTGAAACAAACCCAACCTTCATTTACCACAAGTCTCACAAAACTCAACACTGACTTTATAACCAAAATTATTTTTAGTCAATTTTGTCAGTAGACTAAATGTTTGACTCATATCGATGCTGCAGAGGTTGTTTTCTAAATGAGAAGTTGTTTTTTAGGGGCAGTTGCTCTTTAAGACATTCATATACAAAAGCGGTTAGTTATCAGTATCTTTTCACTCACCTTGTATTCTTCTTCAGTGGGGTTTATCGTTGGTTGGGATCCAACCTTGTATTGTAGAGGGATGAAATGTCAAATGTGAAGGTCAGATAAGGATGATTCATGTTGACATGTGAAGGATATACACAATGCACATCTCCTATTAGCTTTATCCTTACCACAGAGTTGCCGGTCAGATTCATGTTAAATATATATCTATAGTAGGCATAACATTGGACCTACTTGTTAGACTACATTATTTATAAAATGTTTGTCTAATAACCTCTCTCTTTTCTAGATACTCTTGTATTTCTTCCACTCTGTCCAGGTACAGTTTGCACTTGTCCCTGATCTTCTGGTTGCCCTCTTTACCCTGTGGTTCACCTGAGAGGGAGAGAAGTTGGAAGAGACTGTTAACACTGTGTTAAGGCAATGGTTTTGCCCAGGTAGTGGCTCAAGGTATTTGACATTTTATCAGACGCTCTTATCCAGAACGACTTACAGTAGTTAGTGCAACCTTTTTCTTACTGGTTCTCTGGTGGCAATCAAACCCACAACCCTGGTGTCATGCTTTACCAACTGAACCACACGGCTATACCAGTAGCCTGTAAACTCAAGGCTAGAGTAGTAGCAGAGATGGAAGAGGAAGTGTGAGATCCCACTCATTAATTTGTTGTGGTTCAATGGTCAAAGTCAATAAACTAAGCAGATCAGAGCCAGCTGTTGTCTATGGGAGAGTCACCCAATAAGCAGACTGGAAATGTATTTTCAATGGCCTGAGTGAACGATCTTCAATTATCTTATCTTTGGTAGTAGGTGGTGACAATATACCTAATAGATGTAGAAGGGGAGAGTAGGCCTATACCTGTTTATGGGTAAACTGTAAGCCCCTTTTGTTTCACAGTAGGCTGTTGCCTTAGGCCAAACCCTGATTTAGATTTCTGTAGTGAAATTCCTTTTTTGTGGCCTGCCTGTCAAGACTGTAATAAAGATTTACCCTTTTACAAAACTATTTTGTTTAACTTGTGATTCACAAAACAAAAGCATCTTTCCACCATGTTGTATATCAGTTAATTGTATTGACTCCTTGTTTGTCACTGGCTCCCTGAGTACCAGAAAGTGACCATTACCTAAATTAGGCTACAATTTATCAGTAGGCCTAAATAGTATATATTTCTTTGTAATTTAGCAGATGCTCTTATTCAGAGTGACTTACATGAGCAATTGGGGTTTTGTGCCTTGCTCAAGCGAACAGTGACAGATTTTTCACCTATTCAAGTTGGGGATTTGAACCAGCAACCTTTCGATTACTGGTCCAATGCTGTTCACCACTAGGCTACCTGTTGCTGCTGCATGCAAGTACGAGCTGTAGGCAAAATAATATGCATTTCCTTACTCGGCATGCATTGACATGTGGCTCAGTTTGTAGAGCGTGGCACTTGCAATGCTAGGGTTGTGGGTTTGATTCCCATGGGGGACCAGTATGAAAAAGTAAGAAAATGTGTGCACTCACTAAGTTTCTTTGGATAAGAGTGTCTGTTAAAATGTAATATTCAGAGACTAGATGGTCATCATGTCTGTATGACATTTCCTCAGAAGTCATGGTTACATTTTACAATGTGCAGGAAGTACTTGACAGCATGTTGGTAAGATTTGATAGCCTCCTGGTAGTTCCCAGCCTGGTCCTCTTGGGAGGCTTTCTGTGCTACAGCGATAGCTTTCTGAAAAGAGAGGACGAGAGGGTTGACTTGGGCAGAAAATAGTGGGATATAAGGATGAGTAAGGTAGAAAAGAGGAGAGAGGGATGAGTTGGTGAAGGAGAGGGATGAGTTGGGAACTGCTGCACTCAGTCAAAGCATCATTCCCTGTCATTGTTCATCACATATTTTGCTATGTCTATATTGCTTCATTTGAACGAGACAGACTCATACAATTCTTATGCTCTGATTAGATAATAGAATACATGGGGTGGAGCATCAGCATCACAAGCCACATGGAATTTCTCTTAGCTGTGTGAAAGTTAAACACTTAAGTGGCTCACAATAGCTTTTACTTGTTTGCATGTTTTTCATTTAGACCTATTTATAACGTACTGTGCTCTATTACTCTATAAACAAGTTGATTAGCTGATCAAAAGTGACAACACAGCACGAACACAAGCAACATTTGCTTGACTATAGTTCTATGTTGGCACTATCCCCAAGACAGCTTGACAGTCTCATTCTGACAAGTGGAATCAAACCCATAGGCCCATAAACATTTATTAATAATTTACAATAAAACATAGATCAGCCTACCAAGCTAATCACATAAATTGTCAGTTACTCTATACCTGTAGATTTGTTGGCTCCATGGGAAGTTTCATACGGTCAGTTGCTCCAGAGAACCAACACAGTCTTACCCCCTTGCCTTGATGTTACTGTTTCGTTTACACAGCTATTTCCTTGTTGCTCATTTCACAGCACACACGCGTCAGTGACTTGCCTGTAGAAAATAATGACAATAATCCTGAGGGCTGAGACTAGTGCCGCGTTCAAAACTACTCGGAACTCGGAAATCTCCGACATGCGACTTTAGTGCGTCGGAGCTCTAGAAAGATGCCAGAGTTTCCGACTTGGAATTCCGAGTTGGATAACCGTTCAAATTATTTTTCCCCAGTCAGAGCTAGTTTTTTACCCAAGTTAAAAGTTGTCTTGAATGCACTGAAGACGGAAGTCGACGATTTCAGAGTTTCCAGTTGTTTTGAACAAGGCATGAGAATCCGCCTGCCTGTGCGTCATGATGATAAGATTGTTACATTGAGACAGATAGAGGACTCATCTTTATGTCTGTGCCATTATAGCGTATGTGACAGTTTTGGAATTGCAATTGAAGCTCAATGGCTCTGCCCATAATAAAACTGCCTTTTGGCCACTAGAGGCCTCTATCATTGTTCATGAATGTTATGTAAATTTAGTCAGCAGTCCAGGAAAACATGAGAAGCACCATTCACGGTAGGCTAATGGGTTACCCTTAATATCTTTCTCCCATATCTGTCCTTCAGTTTGAAACTCCCCTAGAGGGGATATAAATCAGAAACAAGTATACATCAAATCTAGATAAAGTGCAAGTACATAATATGATCTACCGGTATGAGGTCATCAACAGCAACAGGCTAAAACAGTTTTTTGCTCGGGAATATTGTAAATTCCTCTCTTGCAAAACTCCCTCATGCAGTGGTGTTGATCCCCACAAGGTGTCCCCCTAGCACCAGTGGTTTACATTGGGAATCTACTGCCTCACGAGTGGGCTTATTAGGTAGTGCAGTATATATATATATATATATTGACCTTTATTTAACTTTGCAAGTCAGTTAAGAACAAATTCTTATTTTCAATGACAGCCTAGGAACAGTGGGTTAACTGCCTCCTTCAGGGGCAGAACGACAGAGTTTTACCTTGTCAGCTCGGGGATTTGATCTCTCAACCTTTCAGTTACTAGTCCAACACTCTAACCACTAGGCTACTTTCCACCCCATGTGAGTAGAGCATGTATTTTTAAGATACTTTTGATCATGAAGTGTATGTGAACACCTGCTCGTCTCATTCCAAAACCATGGGCATTAATATGGAGTTGGTCCTCCCTTTGCTGCTATAACATCCTCCACTCGTGTGGGAAGGCTTTCCACTAGATGTTAGAACATTGCTGGGGGGACTTGCTTCCATTCAGCCACAAGAGCATTAGTGAGGTCGGGCACTGATGTTGGGTGATTAGGCCTGGCTCGCAGTCAGCGTTCCAATTCATCCCAAAGGTGTTTGGTGGGGTTGAGGTCAACGCTCTGTGCAGGCCAGTCAAGTTTTTCTACACCGATCTCGACAAACCATTTCTGTATGGACCTTGCTTTTTGCACGGGGGCATTGTCATGCTGAAACAGGAAAGGGCCTTCCCCAAACTGTTGCCACAAAGTTGGAAGTACAGAATCGTCTAGAATGTCATTGTATGCTGTAGCGTTAAGATTTCCCTTCATTGGAACTAAAGGGCCCAAACCATGAAAAACAGCCCCAGACCATTATTCCTCCTCCACTTAACTTTGTAGTTGGCACTATACATTCGGGCAGGTATCATTTTTCCTGGCATCCGCCAAACCCAGATTTGTCCGTCAGACTGCCAGATGGTGAATCGTGATTCATCACTCCAGAGAATGCGATTCCACTGCTCCAGAGTCCAATGGCAGGGACCTTTACACCACACCAGCTGACGCTTGGCATTGCGCATGGGGATCTTAGGCTTGTGTGCAGCAGCTTGGCCATGGAAACCCATTTCATGAAGCTCCCAACGAACAGTTATTGTGCTGACATTGCTTCCAGAAGCAGTTTGGAATTCAGTAGTAAGTGTTGCAACTGAAGACAGACGATGTTTACCTCCAATGTGCTTCAGCACCCGGCGGTCCCGTTCTGTGAGTATGTATGGCCTACAACTTCGTGACTGAGCCATTGTTGCTCCTAGATGTTTCCACTTCAAAATAAAAGCACTTACAATTGACCGGGGCAGTTGTAGCAGGGTAGAAATTTGACTGACTTGTTGGAAAGGTGGCATCCTACGACGGTGCCACGTTGAAAGTCACTGAGCTCTTCAGTAAGGCCATTCTACTGCCAATGTTTGTCTATGGAGATTGCATGGCTGTATGCTCGATTTTATACACCTGTCAGCAACGGGTGTGGCCGAAATGGCCGAATCCACTATTTTGAAGGGGTGTCCACATACCTTTGTATATACGTATAGTGTATCTGAACTGCAAATGTAATATCAGTGAGTGAATATTGTACTTGCAACGAATAGTTCACAAAGGTGGGAGCTGATAACACAAACAATCTAAACAGCACATTATTTATGTTGCCCAATTGAATATATATGCCCAATGTGTAATTTGACAAATTCTGTAGAGGCTATAACTACCTTTGGGTGGTATTTAATCTGATCATAATCCACTATGTTTACATCCTGCACATAATCCCTGACCATGGCACTGGAAATAGCAATGGTATGCAAGAGAAAGGAGTGTATCTCTGGATGAATCTGGGTTATGTTTGCTCGGGTTGGGTGTGGCACAGAATGGCCTGCTGGGGTGTGTTGAGGGTGGGGAGTCTGTTTTTGGATGAGATGGATGGATGTGTTTTCGAACATTGTGATCTGCCGGTTACATTCCACTTTTTCTCTCTGTCAACAAATGCTCATACAGCCTACTTTATTTGCAGCTAATTAAATCAAGATTCAGTGGATCCCTGCACATTCATATACTGTTTGTGTGGTCCTATTATAGTGGCATTAATGCAATCTTACATTTTACTGTGAAACAAAACAGTGGTCAGTTGAAGAATGGACATAATTCAGAAATCACAATTATTTTATGATGCTGTATTTTGAAAGAATTGTCAACTTTCCAAAGGAAATTCTCTATATATAGAAAGAATATATACAAAGAAACATCTTAACCTGTTTGGGCTGCAGCCCGACACCGGTACACTTATGACAACATCCAGCTCAAGTGCAGGGCGCGAAATTCAAAATATATATTTTTTTAAATATTTAACTTTCACACATTAACAAGTCCAAGACACCAGATGAAAGGTGCACATCTTGTGAATCAAGCCAACATGTCCGATTTTTAAAATGTTTTACAGGGAAGACACAATATGTAAATCTATTAGCTAACCACGTTAGCAAAAGACACCACTATTCTTACTCCATCAGTAGCTATCACAAATTCGGCCAAATAAAGATAAAAATAGCCACTAACCAAGAAACAACCTCATCAGATGACAGTCTGATAACATATTTATTGTATAGCATATGTTTTTTTTTTTTAATGTGCATATTTCAGGTATAAATCATAGTTTACATTGCAGCTACATTCAGAAATTGCACCGAAAGCAGCCATAATATTTACAGACACCAACGTCAAATACCTAATTACTCATCATAAAACATTTCTGAAAAATACATAGTGTACAGTAAATGAAAGACAGGCATCTTGTGATGCCAGACAATATTTCCGATTTATTAAGTGTTTTACAGCGAAAACAAAATGTTGCGTTCTATTAGCATAGCTTAGCACAATAGAAACACTTGGGCGCCGGCGACTACGACAGATATATGAAATAACATCATAAATTGGGTCTTACTTTTGCTGATCTTTCATCAGAATGTTTAACAAGGTGTCCTTTGTCCAGATGAGTCATTGTTTGGATTCAGAATGGCAACTTTCTCTCTCCATTTAGCAAGCGTGCTAGCCGGGTTGCACGGATCTCCATGTAAACAAACGGAAGAGAACGGAACACGGCAAAACTCCCGAAAAAATTTCAATAATCTGATGAAACTATATTGAAAAAACATACGTTACGATGATATGGTGACATGTATCAAATAAAATCAAAGCCGGAAATAATATTTGCCTATAACGTCAGCAAAACAAAAGCCAACCCCACTGTCCAAATTGCGTTCTTCAGATTACCGGTAGTTGGGTACACGTTATTCCAAGAGGGTTTATTCCATCCCAGATCGAGATAATCACCTCCTTTCTTCTCTCACAGCCTTCTTGACACCCAGAGGAAGGTGTATGAAGTGTACGTAGACTCTTACGTTCATTGCCCATGTATAGGCATGAAGAGGAAGAGAGCCTCGATTTCAGACTTTGAACTTCCGGGTCAGGAAAAGTGCTGCAGAAGGAGTTCTGTTTCACTCAGAGAAATAATTCAAACGGTTTTAGAAACTAGAGAGTGTTTTCTATCCAATAGTAATAATAATATGCATATTGTACGAGCAAGAATTGAGTACGACGCCGTTTGAAATGGACACATTTTATCAGGCTACTCAATACTACCCCTTGCAGCCATAACAGTTAAGCACACACAGAAGGACTGAAAATACAATAAACAATCACTCACAAAAACCATGTGGGGAACAGAGGGTTAAATAATGAACAAGTGATTGTGGGATTAAAAACAGGTGTTTGAAACAAAGACAAAACAAATGGAAAATGAAAAGTGGATCGGCAGTAGCTAGAAAGCCGGTGACGTCGACCGCCGAACGCCGCCCGGACAAGGAGAGGGACCAACTTCGGCGGAAGTCGTGACAGTATCTGTATTTTTCGTAGATGTCTCCATACCATGACAGACCGATGCAGGCATTAAGACCGCACTCAATGAGCTGTAAAGCAAACAGGAAAATGCTCATCCAGAGGTGGTGCTCCTAGTGGCCGGGAACTTTAATGCAGGGAAACTTAAATCATTTTTACCAAATTTCTATTTGCATGTTAAATGTGCAACCAGAGGGAAAGAAACTCTGGACCACCTTTACTCCACACACAGAGACACGTACAAAGCTCTCCTTCCCTCTCCATTTGACAAATCTGACCATAATTCTATCCTCTTGATTCCTGCTTACAAGCAAAAATTAAAGCACGAAGCACCAGGGACTCAGTCAATAAAAAAAGTGGTCAGATGAAGCAGATGCTAAACTACAGGACTGTTTTGCTAGCACAGACTGGAATATGTTCTGGGATTCTTCCGATGGGGGAGTACACCACATCAGTCATTGGCTTCATCAATAAGTGCATTGACGATGTCGTCCCCACGGTGACCGTACGTACATACCCCAACCAGAAGCCATGGATTACAAGCAACATCCTCACTGAGCTAAACGCGAGAGCTGCCGCTTTCAAGGAGCGGGACTCTAACCCGGAAGCTTATAAGAAATCCCGCTATGGCCTTCGACGTACCATCAAACAGGCAAAGCATCAATACAGGACTAAGATCGAATGATACTGCACCGGCTCCGACGCTCGTCAGATGTGGCAGGGCTTGCAAACCATTACAGACTACAAAGGGAATCACAGCCGAGAGCTGCCCAGTGACCCAAGCCTACCAGACGAGCTAAACTACTTCGTTGCTCGCTTCGAGGAAAAATAACACTGAAATATGCATGAGAGCACCAGCTGTTCCGGATGACTGTGTGATCACACTCTCTGCAGCCGATGTGAGTAAGACCTTTAAACAGGTCAACATTCACAAGGCCGCAGGGCCAGACGGATTACCAGGATGTGTACTGCGAGCATGCGCTGACCAACTGGCAAGTGTCTTCACTGACATTTTCAAACTGTCCCTGTCCGAGTCTGCAATACAAACATGTTTTAAGCAGACCACCATAGTCCCTGTGCCCAAGAACACAAAGGTAACCTGTCTAAATGATTACTGACCCGTAGCACTCACGTCTGTAGTCATGAAGTGCTTTGAAAGGCTGCTCATGGCTCACATCAACACTATTATCCCAGAAATCCTAGACCCACTACAATTAGCATTCAGTCCCAACAGATCCACAGATGATGCAATCTCTATTGCACTCCACACTGCCCTATCCCACCTGGACAAAAGGAACACCTATGTGAGAATGCTATTCATTGACTACAGCTCAGCGTTCAACACCATAGTGCCCTCAAAGCTCATCAATAAGCCAAGGACCCTGGGACTAAACACCTCCCTCTGCAACTGGATCCTGGCCTTCCTGATGGGCCGCCTGCAGGTGGTAAGGGTAGGTAACAACACATCCGCCACGCAGATCCTCAACACAGGCCCCTCAGGAGTGGGTGCTCAGTCCCCCCCTGTACTCCCTGTTCACTCATGACTGCATGGCCAGGCACGACTCCAACACCATCATTAAGTTTGTTGATGACACACCAGTGGTAGGCCTGATCACCGACAACAACGAGACAACTTGCAGGGAGGAGGTCAGAGACCTGGCCGTGTGGTGCCAGGACAACAATCTCTTCCTCAACATGATCAAGACAAAGGAGATGATTGTGGACTACAGGAAAAAGAGGACCGAGCACACCCCCATTCTCATCGACGGGGCTGTAGTGGAACAGGTTGAGAGCTTTAAGTTCCTTGGTGTCCACATCACCATCAAACTAACATGGTCCAAGCACACCAAGACAGTCGTTAAGAGGGCATGACAACACCTATTCCCCCTCAGGAGACTTAATAGATTTGGCATGGGTCCTCAGATCCTAAAAAGGTTCTACAGCTGCACCATCGAGAGCATCCTGACTGGTTGCATCACTGACTGGTATGGTAACTGCTCAGCCTCTGACCGCAAGGTACTACAGAGGGTAGTGCGCACAGCCCAGTACATCACTGGGGCCAAGCTTCCTGGCATCCAGGAGCTCTATACCAGGCAGCGTCAGAGGAAGGCCCTAAAAATGGTCAAAGACTCCAGCCACCCTAGTCATAGACAAGTCAAGGTCCAAGAGGCTTCTAAACAGCTTCTACCCCCAACCCATAAGACTGCTGAACATCTAATCAAATGGCTACCCAGACTTTTTGAATATTTATGCATAGTCACTTTAATAACTCTACCTACATGTACATATTACCTCAATCACCTCAACTAACTGGTGCATTGACTCTGTACCTGTACATTGACTCTGTACCGGTACCCCCTGTATGTAGTCCTCTCTATTGTTATTTTACTGCTGCTCTTTAATTACTTGTTCCTTTTATTTCTTAGTCTTATTCTGATTTTTTAAACTGCATTGTTGGTTAGGGGCATGTAAGTAAGCATTTCACTGTAAGGTCTACTATACCTGTTGTATTTGGCGCATGTGACTAATAAAATTTGATTTGATGTCATAGCTGACAAACCATCCTTTTTGCAGACATCTTTTAAACTTAATTCGGAGGAGATATTTGAGTGTTTGGAAAACATGGTAGCATTAAAACCTGAGGGGAGATTTTACCATAATTCTGTTACCAAAGTTTTCATCTTCAAAGTTCTTCCACTAAATTTGTTTTGTACATTTTTAAGTGGAAGTTGTTACAAGTAGTCATCTGCATAGACTTGAATGGTTTGTTAAACGTTGAAATCAATGTTTTGTGTTTTGTAAACGTTTTAAAGTAAAAAACCGGAGTCAACGCGTAATTCCATTATTGTGGAATTGTCCTCTAAAATGTCTACTCTGAATTAGGCATACTAATTCTTTTCATTTTGGCTGTGATTCAGTGCTGACATTTCTAGAGACCTTTGGACCGAAGTAGTCACTGTTGACACCTGATACGGCCCTGGGTGGCAGAGTTTGGTCAGGGAGAAACGTGAACATGCTCTTTTTCACGAAGAAACATGTTGTCGAAGGGGATCACAGAGGCAACAGCAGCAGAGCAACAAGTCTAACTTTTACATCAAGAGCCGCACACTGGACGCACGAGTCGTTCCATTGCCAGGATCAAAGGAACCGTAGTGTTTCATGCGTGGAGAGTGCATATTATTTCATTGCGATCTAGAAAACATGAACTTGAACTGCGAGTTGCTATTTGAATTCGGCATCTACAGGGATTATTGAGGTGGAACATGGCGAGGGGGGTGAAGGGAGCTCATTCCGCCGCTTTATTATGTACTTTTACGCTCTTGCTTTGGGGGGACGTTTACGCGCAAGTGTCTTTTAACGAAATAACGGGGTTTAGTTTGAGTCCTCCGTACTTCAACCTCGCGGAGGGGTCACGGATCTCCGCCACAGCAACGTGCGGTCAAGATGAAACGGGGAGACCGAGATCTGATTTGTACTGTAAACTTGTCGGAGGACCTTCATTCGGACTTCCTAGTCAAACCATACAGGTGAAGAGTGAACAAAATGGACAGTTTTAGTATTGTGGTTTCATTTTGAAACGTTAATATTGTTGACAACTTTTCTGCCTTTGCTTTTTCAGACAGCTAATAATGTTTACAGTTCAAATGTAAGTTGTAAGTACGCAAGAAATTGGCATGATGAGTGCGTGCGTAAAATACTAAATATAATGCGCATGTGTTGAAGTGGATGGAAAGCCTACCAACAGATAAACAACAATCCATAAAATCGTATTTGTATTATCCAATCGAATTGGAATCAAGTTAGTTCCTTGCAAATTAGTGATTTTCTTATGATTTTGCCTTCCATACATAAATATATATATATATTCCCATGTGAACTACCATATTTAGTTACACTGTTATTACAGTTGAATCAATGCTCCTTGCTTCCTTTCTCTTGCGCCCAGGCTCCAGAATGAGTCACTATAGCACTATGGGAAACATTGGCAATTCTGCCTGCTCTGACCAAGTTTACACCATTGTACACCACTGTAACACTCCTGAGGTCTCTAAAGCGAATGCCCTCTTAATAAACTTGCCCCTTCAGGAGTTTGAATACCTTTGGAACAATTAAGGCCCAGGGGCTTTAGAACCTACACAAACAAGGCCTATATATTGCTTTTTACCATTATTGTATAGAAAGACTGTTACAGTAATTCCAGATATATTTTTTACCGTTTTTCATACTATGCATGTAATTACTTGCACTGTCTGCAAAGTGTTTGTCTATGTTTGCATGTTTCGTATTTTGTGTAACTTTTATGTACGCTATGACTGGCCTATTCATGGACTTGAATACATGTTTACTATGCACTGAATGTGTTGCTTTGTGTTGGTGGGACTCTTTATATGTGTTTTGGGCTCAGAGTAACAACATTTAATGTCCTTTCCCTGCAGGGACAGTATTGTGACCGATGCAACTCCAACGAGCCTAACAAGGCCCACCCGGTGAGCAACGCAATCGATGGCACCGAGCGCTGGTGGCAGAGCCCACCTCTCTCCCGTGGACCCATGTACAATGAGGTTAACGTCACCTTGGACCTCGGACAGGTGAGTGAGAAACCCTGGTGGTCTTACATTGGTTCCTACTCAGCCAAGTGCTCTACCTTCACGGTAGCTGTTGTTTGATTGACAACGTTACCATGGTGAGAGTATGAAATGTGACAGTGGGATGTCATGGGGTGAATAGAGACAAGGTTTTCCCTTTCTCAGCTAATTCAAGGTGCATTATGTCATTGGTGTGAGGTGGCAACCTGCCTTCAGTGATGTAGACAGACATCACACTACCTAGTGGTCGTCTTAAAGAGGGACTGAGAGGATGAATGGCAATGAGTGGGAAGTTAGTTTTTCTGCTTCTTCAGTGTACTGTTCAGTGTTTTGTAGTTGATTCTAGCCATCGTCGACATGAGTGTGTGGAGATCATTGCTGAATGCTGATGTGAAGCAGAGTGGCTGTGTGTAATGTTCACTCAAATAGTTTTTGGCACTGAGCAAATTTCAGGTCTGCGCAGCGCAAACTTGAACATTGTGAAAATTCTGTGCAACTTCCAGCACGCGCTTACTGTGAACACTGAGGCTGTACCCGCTTTAAGTTATAGTTTTAACATTGGCCAAGTAGGCTACTCTGGTTATCAGTGGAGGCTGGTGGAAGGAGCTATAGGAGGACAGGCTCATTGTAATGGCTGGAATGGAATAAATGGAATGGTATCAAACCACATGTTTGACTCCATTCCATTTATTCCATTCTAGCCATTACAATGAGCCTGTCCTCCTATAGCTCCTCCCACCAGCCTCCACTGGTGGTTATTTAATCATAATGAAGGCCTACCAGAATAGCCTACCGTCAAGACCAATAGAGAAAATGCATCCCATGACATTTGAACTTGGAAGTAAGTGTTCTATCATTCAGCCTACAATAGCAGACAATATGTGGTGTTCAATGTAGGCCTACATTCCATGAGACTTAAAACAAAAAGTATGCAGGGCTTGACATTAACCTGGCTATCCACTTGACCTTTAGACAAGGAGGTGACTGAAAATGTTGTTGTGTTGTTTTGATGAAAGAAACCACATTACAAAATAAAATGCATTATTATTCTCATACCATTTTTACAGAGAATCTGACAAATTATGCTACCCTCTGCCTATTGGCTACTTATCTTATTCAAGCAAGTCTCTAAATACAGCACTGCCTATTTAAGAAGAAAAAAAGCTTTTCACCTGACTTGCTTTTCAAAGATGTCTAGCAATGTACACGTTTTATTCTCTTGTAGGAAGCAAACACTCCCCTATTGCTGACTACAAATGATCTATAACTGGGCTAATGACTCACTAACTAGCAAAGGATATGAACAAAAGGTGCACATGTGGCAACATGCAGCTCTAGCTTTAAACTCAAAACAAGCGCATCTACTCATGACAGCTCATGTTGTATACACAGTCCAGTTCAATGTAAATGGCACAGATCCATATATGGCAATGATCTATTTGCAAATAGGCCTACTGCAGCTTTGATTGGTTATGCCGCACCATCTATGTAGAGTACGGGCTGAGTTGTGCATGTCAATGCAATTGAATCCTACTCCGATCCATTATGCCTACAACAAAATATCTTGCATCGTTTGTTTTGTTTCGGTATGTTGGATTGAAAGCTAATATTGCATTTATTCGATCACAATTGCCACAATAAAGGAAAATAGTTGATAGTGTTAAAAGGGAAAACTCAGGGAAAACTCAAGAACAGTGGTCACAACTTTTCTGAGTCATGATCACTTTCTGAGTCAAAATGCAACCCGAGATCTACCTTTTTTTTACCATGACTTAAAAAACGTAAGCTTATGCAACATTAACCAAATAAAAACAGTACTAGCAATGAGGTTTGTGCAGTAAGCTAATAGGCCCAATACATTATCACCGCATATTGGCTTTGCTGGAAGATGCTCTGCCAATGCGTTGTTGTTCAGGCCATTTAAAAAAAAATGATATTTTTTTAACGAGGTAGGCTATATGATCACACCAGTAATATATCCGTTATTACTTGTGAGGCACAACTGAGTGAGCATACATTTAAATAATTTATATTTTAGTGGGCTGATGATGCCTGCATCTGGTGGTCAGTCTCAGCGGAGGGAGAGCGCAGCAGACTGAGGGTACGCTGACACTGACACTGAACAAAAAAGGACACCATCTTCCAGCTGATGGCGGAACTTGAGTCTCACTGCATTATTTCTGCCTCATTCACAAATTCATGTTACTCCTTTGAACAAAGAAAGTGAGATATTCCTTGATATTAAAAAATACCCAAGCCGCTGATTATA
This sequence comes from Salvelinus fontinalis, assembly GCF_029448725.1. Lineage (NCBI taxonomy): Eukaryota > Metazoa > Chordata > Actinopteri > Salmoniformes > Salmonidae > Salvelinus > Salvelinus fontinalis. The sequence continues at coordinate 24,208,052 of NC_074681.1, read as the reverse complement.
CAACAACGCAAGCACATCAATACATTTTTCTACTCATTCATTACTGCTGCAGTGCTTGTTGTAGCGCTGAGTGGAAATAGGAAGATTGCGCATTTTATGGCTTGTAAACGTGTTGAATACAAAGTGTTGACAGTGCTGAGTAGGAATTTAAACATGAACTCACTCATAAAAACAGCTCTTTGCTGTATTCGTTGACATTCTCTCTCTAGTCATGGTTTTAAACATTTTGAAATCTCACAGTATCAACTTTGCTGTAGCTCTCTTTTATGCCTACTACATTACTGCAGACACGTTAATCTGAGCCATCCAATTGGCCAGTGGTAGGCCTATAGTGGATTTGATTTTCTCTCCGGGCCTGCCGGGAAGGCAGAGTTTGTACCTTCAGACACATGAAATGGTTCAAAATGGCAACAGTTCACCTACAGTTCACGCAGGTCAGGTGAATCAAGTGCACCTACTGCCAACAGCCTGAGACAAAAACATTTTTGGAACAAGGCTTTATCATTTGTTTTTTTGCAGAAATGTTTGGCGATCGACTAGGAATGCCTTGGAGAACGATCAGTCGATCAAATTTGGCCGGATGGTGACCACTGCTCTAGAAAGTTGAGTGAAGTTCAATCTTGTGCTTCTCTCCGTGGGCTGTTATTTCTTCTGTGTGGCAGTCCTGGGGAAGCTGTGAGGCCATCTCGGGCCACTGCGCACCCACGCATGCGCGCAGTTTAGAGGGAACATTGGCTGTGTGTATGTGTGAATGCATTTGGGATTGCGATTGACTCTCCGCATACAGTCAATGGTGGGTTTTCTTCTGTCAGTCTGCTTATGCTTTAAGTTACAAGTGTAAGTAAGCCTGTCTGAGAAAGACGGGCAGCTGTAGTCATGTGAGTGATGTCCCACATCTGGCTGTGTGCCAGGAATCAGACTCAGATCATGCCCCTGTGGCTGGAGGATAGGTAACCATTAGGACCTGTGGCTGCAGCAGGAGTTTGGCTCATAGTCCATGAAATTGCACCTTACGCTCAATTGTCCACGGTGAGGGGGAAAAGGGAGGAATTGTGTCCAGGGATTAGGGATCAGAGGGATTTTAAAGTCTGATCTGGGGGAGTAGGTCCGGGTTGGGTGGGTGGAGTGGGTTCAGGGCTGGACCTGTTGTGATTTGGAAACAGGTTTTGTCTGCGGTTAAGGGGTGGGAACCAAATGGAGACACCTATAAAGTAATCTTCCTAAAAGTGAGTACCACACTTCATTCATGTTCCCCAGGAGCACTGTGGGAAGAGAATGGGTAGCAGTGGCGAATTCTTCCATATCTGTTTTTAGCTGGGCTGAGTTGAGTTGTGCGGAGCAGCGGGGCTTGAGAGAGGATAAATATAGTGCCCGCATGGCTTGAAAAAGCGTGGACGCATGCAGGGCGCGAGGGACGTCTGCGTTTAAGATGTGGTAATGCTCAGTTTATTTGGGAGCGGGGAAAGTGGCATTACTGCATTAAGGCGTGCTATAAAGGGCATGGGGATGAAGTATTCTCAGAAACTACCAACCACACGGCTCCCCCCTCCCTATTTGGACCGCCCAAACAGCAACAGCCCCAAAACATCACTGCTCTAGAGGAGATCTGCATGGAAGAATGGGCCAAAATACCAGCAACAGTGTGTGAAAACCTTGTGAAGACTTACAGAAAACGTTTGACCTCTGTCATTGCCAACAAAGGGTATATAACAAAGTATTGAGATAAACTTTTGTTATTGACCAAATACTTATTTTCCACCATAATTTGCAAATAAATTCATTAAAAATCCTACAATGTGATTTTCTGGATGTTTATTTGTCATTTTGTCTGTCATAGTTGAAGTGTACCTATGATGAAAATTACAGGCCTCTCTCATCTTTTTAAGAGGGAGAACTTGCACAATTGGTGGCTGACTAAATACTTTTTTGCCCCACTGTACATGCATATTGAAAATAAACCCTTTTTGATTTGTCAAATTTGTCAATTAATTGTTGAATATAATACACTCCACAGACATATCAAAGTTCCAGAGTGGGATCTCTGCTAGCTTAAAAGTTATGGCCCATTTTATACAGAGAAAGTAGGCAATGTAGCCAATAACAGCCTCCTTTTACTTGTATCATTGCACATCCTGCAAATTAGCAGCAGAGGCGACCATTTTGAATACATTTTCACATTCATTTAGTTGGAAATGCTTACAAATTTGATCATAACTCTAAAAGTAGCTAAGATCCCACTTTGAAACTTTGATATGCCCATAGAGAATATTATGTTCAACAATATTTTCTTTGAAGCACCTACAGATGAAACATTATGGAGTCTTAAAGGAGGCCTGTCATAAATATGCCAACTTTAATTATTTCTCAATTATTCTTTAAGATATGTCAACAACCTTCCAAAGGACCATTCCATGGATTCAATCTTTTTTTGTTTGTCCATGAGGAGTCACTGAACTGTGATCCAGTGAGGCTCCAGACCAAGCTCACCTGGCACCTCCCCCCTTATGTCATCCATTTGTTTTTAGCTTCCACTAAGTCTTTTGTCAATGCCAAGAATGTATTTATGAGGCTGTGTGTGCTGAGATTCAATCTGCTTTCATTAAAAAGCTTGCAGCTTTAAAACAGTTGGTTTCATTGGAGTATTGCCTTCCAAGGTTATTGTTTCACAAATTAGAGCAGACTGATTTGGCAGCATTGACCTGAGACTTATCAATTCAATGCGAGGCAAACAAAAAAACTAGATTGAGTGCCAATCTATGCTAATTAGTTAAACTGCATAGATATTATGTTCTTCACAAAATCATCCTACCTAATAGAAAAACAGCTGAAAACTGAAAAACAAAGTTAAAGCAGTATTCTTCCATGATAATTGTTAAATAGTGTATCCCATAGAATAATTCAGTTTGGTAAAGTTGTACAATGTTATTTTGTGGTTATTAACTCTGGGTATACATTCTTGTGTAGGCCATGTGTTCACATCAGAGGTGTATGTAGATAAGAAAGGTGTTGTCAATGCCTCTGAAAGAATTCAGTCAACCACACTTCCATGTGCTTTCAGCACAGATGTCTGTCAAATAGTGTTGGTTCCTATAACACTTTGATGATTTTACAGTCATAACAAAGCATTTGTCAAAATAAGTAAATGTACCTCCAAGAAACAGAAAGATAAAGAATGTCAAGTTTATTTCAGACTAACTTGCCGGATCCTTGGTCACTCCCTTTCGCCCTTAACTATCTATGCCTACTCCTGCTCAGGTTTATTTAATGCTTGGATAGAATTGATCAGATGTATGTTGCCTGAGAGAAGCAGTTCAAAGCCTTTGTAGATTCAGTTAAGGCACGGAACACATGATGCAGTCACTGATATTTGTAAGGGCTGGATCCAGTTGAATGAATGGTCTTTGTGGTCTCTTCTAAGACTAACACAGGTGCTTGCTCCCTCCTTCCCTCCCTTTGCCAATCTTATCTCCATCTCTCCAAGCGGATAAATTAGATAATGGCACTGTCATTGTTTATGTCAAACCAACCAAGTTCAAAGGGAAGCCGGGTGGTTTTTGACGTGGCCATTTCTGATGGTTCTGTAAAGCAGTGGCACGTTTGAAGCAGCACCAATCCGTCAAAGGCTGATTCCAGCTAAGCTTTTGTGGAATGTTGAATGATATAATAATAGCACAGAAAGGTGAACCCATTTCCTTTGTGGATTAACATGATCATACGTTTGAAGTTTTTAGAAAAGGAAAGAGTCAGAATTGGCCTGGAACTTTGTATTAGACAAAACACACTATGTCTTTGTATTTACTTGCTATAAATCTTGTAGTCAGTCAATCAGTGTGAAAGAGTACAACTCCCTTGGGTGTAGCTCCTTGTGCAAATCAACCCAACCACGCCGCTGGATTATGTTGACTGAGGCGAGCAGCTCTCACACTTAAGTAGCCGCCTGCCTGTGTTATCTTGTGGGCTTTTGACCTGTGACCCATGACAAAGCCTGCCATAAATCAGGAGATGACTTTCAACTCCCTCCTACTATGGGCAGATCCTGGGTGTAGGGGTGCTTCTTGATTTGTGTACTCTACAGTAACTGGATCTGGTGGAGGGTATTGCCTTAGCCAGTTTGTCTTCAGGGCATTGGAGCAGCTCACCCAGAAAGACAGTCAACACATTGATTAGAGCCTTCTGCTGTGAGTTTCATGATGCAGTAGATTTTACCCAATAAATCGAATTACAATATAAATTAAAACTCCACATATGTCCTCCCCAAACGAACACAATGAAATCCTCTCCACAAAACAGCCTGTTTACCTGTACAGCGAGACTTGTCCTCCCTTGTTAAAACTATTTACAGGCTGTTGTGGCGACTCTTTGTCCTAGTGAACATTGGCACCACGGATGGATCGGCCCCACAGCCGCCCATGCAGTCTGTTTTTTCTGGGGAATGTATTTTAGGAGCCCTGACCACATGTGCTTATCTGCCTGAGTGCCCTGGACCATGTGAGACAGAGATGCCTGGGCTTACTGCTGTCTGTCATACCACGTTACTGAAAGGCCTCTGATTGGTGGGCGCTATCCCATTGAATGGACACTAATTGGTTTGTGTGAAGCTCTGATTGAACCCTGATTGGTTGCTATTTCAGGGGGTTAGGATTTGTTTGTGTGAGATTTGGTATTTGTCATATCATGTACAACACTGATGTGAGGTGGGCTGCGATTGGCTAGGTGTGAGGTACTCATGGTTCTGAATGGTGAGCGTAGGTATCTGATTGGAGAGTGTCTCTGATAAGTGAGAGTTTGTTCTGATAGGAACATGTTGCTGGATGGCTGAGTGACTTGATGGTAAGATAAGAAAGTACTATATCAGGAGCTGTGCTAGTTTAGGATGACCGCATTTCTGAAGCTTGCTGGTAGTGGTTCATTTATTGTAAGTTATGAAGACTTCCTGTTGAACTTATCCACTCTCTATCTTTCCAGGCCCTGCTGCCTCCCACTGAAGTTTTGTCTGATTGTTTTATACCCACATTTGTCCTGGAATCGATGTAGGCTGTATTGTGTGACATCCTCTCTGTGCTGTTTACACAAAGGGTTGGTTATTTTCAAGGCTTCTCTGAAAGTGATCTGGCCTTTTCTTTACAGTGGGTAAATGGTTTGAGGAGGTGCAGTGAATTGGGCAGACTGTGTGGAAAAGACCCTCCTGTTTGCCTCCCCCGTCTTCACACACACACACACACACACACACACACAGAGCTTCATACGAAATTCTCCATCCCCACCCCACCCTGAATACCCACCCACCTTCCATGATAGCTGCATATGATGGAGTAAAATATGATTCCCTGTGTGTCTGGTTCTGTGTTTGAGTATTCATGGTGCAAATGCCTTCTAATGCGATGCAGTAGCAAACAGCTGATGCTAACAATCAAAATGATACATAGACAGTGATAACGTTGATTGTTCAGAGGATTGTGTTATAGCAGATATATAGGTATGTGTATTGTGATGTTGTTGCAACAGCAGCCTGCAGTATTAACTGTATATGTGTTTGTTGTGTTGCTAAGGTGAGCGTACAGGACTGAGTTGAGCAGGGTTTTGTTCCCTCGACTGACCGCTCCTACAGTCTTTTTCCCCTGACAGCCTTGGTACTGATTCAACATGCATATATCAGCAGCATAACTTCACAATTAGGCCCTGGAAAGAACCAGGTGCTTATCAAACCACAGAATACTTCTAGGCACAAGTACTCTATCATACATGGAATGGAATCAGAACGTAGATCATAAAAAGCAAGAATCAAAATAATCAAAAACATATTTGGAATGGAATAACTTGTGTTACCACTTACTGCATGTTACCAATTTTGTTAAAATGCAGTGTCATCATTATTTGGTTCTTAACAAAATCTTAAATGTAATATCCTTTCCTTATGTTGGTGGTGGTAATATTGATGATACTGTACCATTGTCTAAATAGGCTTCCAATATCATTCCTATACCTTTGTCAGTGTTTACTGTATAGCTGGCATAGTCTAACACTTGGGACACATGTTTGGCTCCCTAGCTGTTGCTGTGGTGATGATGGAGGTGATGTAAGTAGGTGTGTTTAGCTGGTGGGCTCTGCCCTGCTCCGCTCTGTGGTGGGCACCATGCCAGCTGCAGTCGGGTGTCTGTTGCACATATTTACAGCCCTGCTCCCTGGGCTCGGCCTTGCAGGCAGGCAGCCACACAGTCTGGTTAGCAACCTCACCCAGGCTTCATGTCTGGATCACATTGTTGGACAGGAATGCCACTACCTCCTAAACCTGGAGCTCCTTTGTGGAAAAGCAGAATGGGTTTATCTTAACTCACCTGTTCAAGGCTCGTGGAGGCGATATACATAGTGCTACATAGAAAAGCTTATCAGAGGTTGCAGGCCTACTAATACAGTCATTGACGCAGGTGTGGACAAAGATTTTTCCTATATGTCTTTTTGATACATGGCACGATCACTGATGCGTCCTGTTTGTTCTAATTTAGATCGGTTGTTATAGTTTTATAGTGGTGCTGGTTTCAAACACAAGATGTTGTAATCAGGTGTTTAAGTATTCCGTTTACTAAACGGGAACTCTGAACAAGCCATTATAATGGGTAAGCCACCAACACAATCATACCTACTGAACAAACATACAGGAAACATTCTCAGTCAATTGCAGAGCAGCAGCTGTACCTTTTACAATAGGTTCCTTGCTTGTATAAACTTGCATTCATCACATTTTCATAGTGCACAAAATTACCTCTTGTGACAATCTTTGGGCCAAGCCCACATGTTTGGAGAGACTATTTTGAGTATATAGCTTTAAAAAGGATCACTGAGTCCCTGGAAAGAGGTGGAATGTATGCCCACCATGGAGACAGAGGGAAATACACCCACGACCCACCCCCCTCGCCACTATCACCACCTGTTCCACTTCAGACAAACAGTTGTAGATTGCATTGTTTCAATCCAGACTAAAAACACCCCAGCCCCATTGCGCTGCAACTGTGTCTGTCTGTCTGTCTGTCTGGCAGGCAGGGCCTGATCCGCTCCAACAGAAGGTGATGGCTCCTAGCTCTGCCGTGGTGCATTCCTCTGCGCTAACATCAGACACAAAGAGATCTCTGTCAGATAGATTCTACTGTATCTGTTAGGCTTTTGCTTTTTACAGTAGCCCCCCTGAACCCTCCTGGCTGACTGGCTCCTTCCTGCCTAAAGCTTGGAGATTATTTGTTTCTGGACCGCAACTGAACACCTGTCTGTCCTACATTTTCAGAATAACAAGGACATGTAATAACAAACAATGTTATCTAGAGACCATAGATAGTAGGATTTCAACTCTATTAGTTCATTTAAATGAACTTCTTTAAGCCCAGTAATAGACCTATTGGCAGCAGACATCATAGTAGGTGGTGTCTTACTGTAACAATCTCACAGAGTACTCAGTATTAAATTATTGAAAGTCTATATCAACCCAGTTCATTGAGTTAATTTGATCGACATGGTTAGATCACAGTATGATTGGACAGATCCACAAGGCAGACATGGCATTAAGTCATAAAGTCACGCTATTAGCCTATTTTCCATAGGCTCTAATACTGTATTAGTTTCTAATAGTGTAGGCTATTTGTTCAGTGGGAGTAAAACCCTGACTGCCAGGCTCCGTTACCTGAAGCACAGGCATGTGTGAAGTCGGTGCAGGAATTCTGCATGGAGCCAACAACACGGCAGTTGTCCGTCATTATACAATTGCTAATGTGCTATAATTCAGTCAATATTTCATGATTTTTTTTTCTCTCAATAAAACATTGAGTATCTCACTCCATTATGCGGCTGTGTTACATTTATCAGAACTGTATTTTTTTGGTGAGAAGGTGAGACCACTCAGTAAACATCCAGTGAGAGGAAAGTGAGAACACCAGGGTGTGATTAGGCTTGGCCGGTATCCAGATTTTCATATCGTCATTCCCTCCTCCGTACCCTCCTCGGGATTTACGGTATTAACGGCATAGCTCACGAGGGGGCGCTAAAAATGCAAGAAAAGCCCATTGGGCCTCTGTTACACAAACTAATAATCACATAGATGCTGTTAGCTGAATGCTAACAAGCGAAAACGAACATAAACTAATTGTAAAGACAGGCAAATCCAGCTCATAAAGTTATAAAAGCATAGCTAGTAGCTACCGAATGTCATTTTCGGTGAGTGGGGACATAACAAGTGAAAGTGAATGAGAGAATAAAAGTGTAACCTCATCACTTCATGTGCACCACACAACAGACACTCTGATAGATGTAGACTGCTATGGACTCAGCTCCCGACGTCTGCTATTTACAAACAAACACATGACTGGCTCAACTTTTCTGGGGAACTACGATAAACTTCATATTGTAAAATAATGTGACAGGTGAAATGAAGAACACAATCTGCTTTATCTCCTAATGTATTGCCCAAGTTGACTGCCGGTATTAACTTAAAAAGTAGCTACAAATATTCAAATGTATTGAAAAACTTCAAATAAATAGTTTTGTTGGTATTGACGTTGTTGAAAAACCATCCTGTGTCTTTTTTTACGGTATACCGCCCAAGCCTAGGCATGATGGTGCGAACACTCAGTAAACATGCAGTGAGAGGAAGGTGACAACACTGGGGCATGATGGTGAGAACGGTGTAATGGTGGGAGGTTGCTGATGCCTCTGCCTGCTCTATTCTCTGGGGTGATAACTGGAGTTTAGATGAGAGATCTGGACACTTAACGCCCTGTGTATATGGCTTGTTTATGGGGGTCACCGGCAGGAATTTGGACTGGGGCTAAAAGCTGAAGGAGTGAGATGTGACAACTCAACCTTTTTGACCCTCCACACCCACCGTCCTCCATAGATATGACTAACACTCCTGTTCCTGTGGCCCAGGCATTTAGATTTAGGGTGGAGATCAAGTGTTATGATGAATAAGACCAATATCCCAGTTCATGTTGAGTTTTATTGTTCAAAGGGCTTGTCTATTCAATTCTGCTTCATGTCTTTGCAGCACATACCAGGAGTCTGGACCGGGACTGTTATCATGTCACCAAAATATTTCAGGCTGTTCCAAACAGAAAGTGCTGGATATAAGTCAAGTATGAATATTTAGACTGGCAGGACGGGGGGATGGAAACAGAGCCCTGAGACAGAAAAGAACAGAGCACTGCCAGGCCATTCTCTCTCTCTTGTTCTCTCGCTCTCTCTCTGTCTGCCAGGAGACAGTTGTATTCTTCTGACAGGTTGTCTCTAAGCATTTTCTCAGTCATTATTTTTTTCTCTATGGATTATACACTCTGTCCTGTCGTATTTTATTGTTTTATTAATAGGGGAGAGAGAGACAGAGGGAAAATACTTGTTTTAAGAAGGCCAGTGGGGCTGGGATTCGATCCCACACACGTAGCACAGGTAGGGGCACATACTGTGTACTGTATGTGTGTTTGAGGCAGCAGCCTCAGCTGCTAGAACTAACTCATGTTCTGTCTTTCTGATGGGTTGGTTTGTTGTGAGGTTGAGTCATCATGGTTTTCATGCCAATCAGGGTTTGGCTCAATTGATAATTGAATTGAGAATGCCTCAAATTGCAATTCTTGAATTTGAATTGAGGTAGTAAACAGGATACAGAATTGCAATTTGAATTTGAATTAAAGGAAATAGAATTGAATTCAGTGAAATTCTATTTTATATCAGGTGTAGTCTATACAAATATCTTGTAGATAAAACATTGTTAAAAGTTCATTTGTGGAATTCAAATCAAATTCTATTTGTCACATACACATGGTTAGCAGATGTTAATGCGAGTGTAGCGAAATGCTTGTGCTTCTAGTTCCGACCATGCAGTAATATCTAACAAGTAATCTAACAATTTCACAACAACTACCTTATACACACAAGTGTAAAGGAATGAATAAGAATATGTACATAAAAATATATGGATGAGCGATGGCCGAACGGCATAGGCAAGATGCAGTAGATGGTATAGATTACAGTATATACATATGAGATGAGTAATGTAGGGTATGTAAACATTATATAAAGTGGCATTGTTTAAAGTGGCTAGTGATACATTTATTACATCCCATCTTGTATTATTAAAGTGGCTATAGATTTGAGTCGGTATGTTGGCAGCAGCCACTCAATGTTAGTGGTGGCTGTTTAACAGTCTGATGGCCTTGAGATAGAAGCTGTTTTTCAGTCTCTCGGTCCCTGCTTTGATGCACCTGTACTGACCTTGCCTTCTGGATGATCGCGGGGTGAACAGGCAGTGGCACGGGTGGTTGTTGTCCTTGATGATTGTTGGTTGGATGGTTGTTGTCCTTTTTGGCCTTCCTGTGACATCGGGTGGTGCAGGTGTCCTGGGGGGCAGGTAGTTTGCACCCGGTGATGCGTTGTGCAGACCTCACTACCCTCTGGAGAGCCTTACGGTTGTGGGCAGAGCAGTTGCCGTACCAGGCAGTGATACAGCCCGACAGGATGCTCTCGAATGTGCATCTGTAAAAGTTTGTGAGTGTTTTTGGTGACAAGCCACATTTCTTCAGCCTCCTGAGGTTGAAGAGGCGCTGCTGCGCCTTCTTCACCACCCTGTCTGTGTGGGTCGACCATTTCAGTTTGTCCGTGATGTGTACGCCGAGAAACTTAAAACTTTCCACCTTCTCCACTACTGTCCCGTCGATGTGGATAGGGGGCTGCTCCCTCTGCTGTTTCCTGAAGTCCACGATCATCTCCTTTGTTTTGTTGACATTGAGTGTGAGGTTATTTTCCTGACACCACACTCCGAGGGCCCTCACCTCCTCCCTGTAGGCCGTCTCATCGTTGTTGGTAATCAATTCTACCACTGTAGTGTTGCCTGCAAACTTGATGATTTAGTTGGAGGCGTGCATGGCCACACAGTCATGGGTGAACAGGGAGTACAGGAGAGGGCTGAGAAAGCACCCTTGTGAGGCCCCAGTCTTGAGGATCAGCGGGGTGGAGATGTTGTTTCCTACCCTCACCACCTGGGGGCGGCCCGTCAGGAAGTCCAGGACTCAGTTGCACAGGGCGGGGTCGAGACCCAGGGTCTTGAGCTTAATGACGAGTTTGGAGGGTACTATGGCGTTAAATGCTGAGCTGTAGTCGATGACCAGCATTCTTACATAGGTATTGCTCTTGTCCAGATGGGTTAGGGCAGTGTTCAGTGTGATTGCGATTGCATCGTCTGTGGACCTATTGGGGCGGTAAGCAAATTGGAGTGGGTCTAGGGTGTCAGGTAGGGTGGAGGTGATATGGCCCTTGACTAGTCTCTCAAAGCACTTCATGATGACGGAAGTGAGTGCTACAGGGCAATAGTCATTTAGCTCAGTTACCTTAGCTTTCTTGGGAACAGGAACAATGGTGGCCCTCTTGAAGCATGTGGGAACAGCAGACTGGGATAGGGATTGATTGAATATGTCTGTAAACACACCAGCCAGCTGGTCTGCGCATGCTCTGAGGACGCGGCTAGGGATGCCGCCTGGGCCGGCAGCCCTGCGAGGGTTAACACGTTTAAATGTTTTACTCACGTTGGCTGCAGTGAAGGAGAGCATGCAGGTTTTGGTAGCGGGCCGTGTCGGTGGCACTGTATTGTCCTCAAAGCGAGAAAATACGTTGTTTAGTTGGGAGCAAGACATTGTTGTCCGGGACGGGGCTGGTTTTCTTTTTGTAGTCCGTGATTGACTGTAGACCCTGCCACATACCTCTCGTGTCTGAGCCGTTGAATTGCGACTCTACTTTGTCTCTATACTGATGCTTAGCTTGTTTGACTGCCTTGCGGAATGAATAGCTACACTGTTTGTATTCGGTCATGTTTCCGGTCGCCTTGCCCTGATTAAAAGCAGGGGCTCGCGCTTTCAGTTTTGCGCAAATGCTGCCATCAATCCACGATTTCTGGTTGGGGAAGGTTTTGATAGTCGCTGTGGGTACAACATCACGGATGCACTTGCTAATAAACTCGCTCACCCGAATCAGCGTATTCATCAATGTTATTGTCCGATGCTTCTCGGAACATATCCCAGTCCACGTGATCGAAGCAATCTTGAAGCGTGGAATCCGATTGGTTGGACCAGCGTTGAACAGACCTGAGCATGGGCGTTTCCTGTTTTAGTTTCTGTCTATAGGCTGGGAGCAACAAAATGGAGTCGTGGTCAGATTTTCCGAAAGGAGGGCAGGGGAGGGCTTTGTATGCGTCGCGGAAGTTAGAGTAACAATGATCCAGGGTTTACCTGAACGGGTCGTGCATTCGATATGCTGATAAAATTTAGGGAGCCTTGTTTTCAGATTAGCCTTGTTAAAATCCCCAGCTACAATAAATGCAGTTTACATAGAGTCCAATTAATTTCTTTCAGGGCCGTCGAGGTGTCTGCTTGCGGGGGGATATACACGACTGTGATTATAATCGAAGAGAATTCTCTTGGTAGATAATGCGGACGGCATTTGATTGTACGGAATTCTAGGTCAGGTGAACAAAAGGACTTGAGTTCCTGTATGTTGTTATGATCACACCACGTCTCGTTAATCATAAGGCATACACCCCCGCCCTTCTTCTTACCTAGAGAGATGTTTGTTTCTGTCGGCGCGATGCGTGAAGAAACCAGGTGGCTGTACCGACTCTGATAATGTATCCCGAGTGAGCCATGTTTCCTTGAAACAAAGAGCGTTACATTCTCTGATGTCTCTCTGGAAGGCAACCCTTGCTCGGATTTCATCTACCTTGTTGTCAAGAGACTGGACATTGGCGAGTAGTATACTCGGGAGCAGTGCGCAATGTGCCTGTCTATGGAACCTGACCAGAAGACCGCTCAGTCTGCCCCTTCTGCGGTGCCGTTGTTTTGGGTCGCCGGCTGGGATCCGATCCATTGCCCTGGGTGGTGGACCAAACAGAGGATCCGCCTCGGGAAAGTTGTATTCCTGGTTGTAATGTTGGTAAGTTGACGTTGCTCTTATATCCAATAGTTCCTCCCGGATGTATGTAATAAAACTTTAGATTTTCTAGGGTAACAATATAAGAAATAATACATAAAAAAACAAAATACTGCATAGTTTCCTAAGAACGCGAAGCGAGGCGGCCATCTCTGTCGGCGCCGGAAGTATGCGTTTGAGCCAATCAGTTGTGTTTTGACATGATAGGGGTGGTATATAGAGATATCCCTATTTGGTAAAAGACCAAGTCCATATTATGGCAAGAACAGCTCAAATAAGCAAAGAGAAATGACAGTCCATCATTACTATAAGACAATAAAGTCAGTCAGTCATAAAAACCATCAAGCACTATAATGAAACTGGCTCGCATGAGGACCCCCACAGGAAAGGAAGACACAAAGTTACCTTTGCTGCAGAGTTCATTAGAGTTACCAGCCTCAGAAATTGCAGCCCCAAAAAATGCTTCACAGAGTTCAATTAACAGACACATATCAACATCAACTGTTCAGAGGAGACTGCATGAATCAGGCCTTCATTTTTGAATTGCTGCAAAGAAACCCCTATTAAAGGACACCAATAATACGAAGAGGCTTGCTTGGGCCAAGAAACACGAGCAACAGACATTAGACCGGTGGAAATCTGTGCTTTGGTCTGATGAGTCCAAATTGGAGATTTTTGGTTCCAACCGCCGTGTCTTTGTGAGATATGATGATCACCGCATGTGTGGTTCCCACCGTGAAGCATGGAGGAGGAGGTGTGATGTGTGGTTCTTTGCGCTTAGTGAGACTATCATTTGTTTTTCAACAAGACAATGACTTCAACCACACCTCCAGGCTGTGTAAGGGCTATTTGACGAAGAAGGAGAGTGATGGTGCTGCATCAGATGACCTGGCCTCCACAATCACCCGACCTCAACCCATTTGAGATGGTTTGAGATGAGTTGGACTGCAGAGTGAAGGAAAAGCAGTCAACAAGTGTTCCGCATATGTGAGAACTCCTTCAAGACTGTTGGAAAAGCATTCCTCATGAACATGGTTGAGAGAATGCAAAAAGTGTGCCATCAAGGGAAAAGGGTGGCTACTTTGAAGAATCTAAAATCTAAAATATGTTTTTGGTTACTACATGATTCTATCTAAAAGATATTTTGATTTGTTTAACACTTTTTTTGGTTACTACATGATTCCATATGTGTTATTTCATAATGTTGATGTCTTCACTATTATTCTACAATGTAGAAAATAGTAAAAATAAAGAAAAACTCTTGATTGAGTAGATGTGTCCAACATTTTGACTGGTACAGTACATGCATATAAACTATTGTTAAATAATTGTTTTTCAGGGCAAACTGAATGATCAAGTAAAGCAAAACCTGTATGCGATTTTTCAAAGTTATTATATTTCATTAATCACTTTTTTTCAGAATGCATAACATCATCAAGTTGACCCTGAGGCCTTCAAAAAGAAGCAAAACAAATGACATGGTTGGTGGAAATATAATTTGCTATTCTAAGCACTGAGGTTAAAAGAGTGTACATGAACATTGTTTTCAGAGAAAGTTATATATTCTTTGGTATCTGAAAGTGTGTCCTGTCAGATTTAATGAAACGCTCATGTTCTATGACTGAGTTGAATTTCTAGAGTTAAATTTTACTTCCCGTCACTCAAACTCATATTCAAATTCTACATCCTGTGGGGTGTGGCCAGTTTAAATTTAATTTCAACTCATGAATCACAGATTATCCATTATATTGATTGACCAGATGTTCGAGTGGCCGCTCTAACAATGGAAATACATGTCCTCATTGGGAGGAGGTGAGATCAGGTGGGACAATTCTAGCCATTGAGAGGGCAGATAGGCCTGTGAACAACAGGCACAACCCCAGGCGCAACTCCAATATAAAGTGTTTTTTATCAACGTCTGCGGGATGTCACGTGTCCTACTTATATTAGTACACTCGTCACAACCTAAGTCTTACGAAACTCCTATTCTATCAAATTAGCCTCATGTTGCAAATAAACCATAGTGTTTTTTGTTGCCTAAATTCAACACTCTCTCATTGACTTCAAAACACAACCTGATTGCTTGGTGGGTGAAAAACTAAAAAACACCACATGCTGGAGGAGACAGATTTTGGACTGATTTTCCCCTCTCGCTTCGCCTCTTCCTCCCTGGTTGAATGCAAGGGGCCAGGGTTCCGGTAGAGAGGCAAGGTTTCAACTGCTCCTACAGTCTTCCTTCGGTACTGCAGTTTAAGTGATGCCTGGCTCAGAATGACTATTTCCATAGATGACACATATAGAAGTCAGATTAGAAAATTCCTAATAAGACACTTTAGTTGTAATCTTTGTGCACCAATAATACATAATAATTCAAATAATTGTTGCTGAGGCAGTTTTCTTTCCTTCATCACTCAGCCAAAGACATTAACATTTTATGTTATGTTATGTTGTCTGCCATGTTTTTGGATGACGTGATGACACGAATGCGATGATGGTCTGTCAAAACCGAATGCAACCCGTTTATAGACAGTCGATGAATTTGCATATGCGAACGTGAGTAGATTATCTAAAAAGCAATGGTCAGACTTGAGTTCTTTATACCTCATTGGTTGACTGTTTGATTGTTTGGTCGATAGGCTGTTGGTCGACCGAGATTTCTTTAGTACAAGACACCTGTCTGATTCATGCCAGTCTTAGTGGACTAATCCATTGTGGGGGTCATGGGGATGGCACAGTCCATCACTAAGACATGTGCTACTGAAGTTGTATAGGGTTATATTACGTAAGAACAATGATGCAACACTAATAAAAAATGCTATTATTTTATAACATGCGTTTCTCCCACGTTGGATAGCGGTCGCTGTCCGCGGTTCTGATACACATCAGTGTGCTGTTGAATTGGTGCCTTTTCCTAGAGCATGTTGCTACAGTATGTGCATATTAGCAAAGTTAACCAGCATATTGGTTTTGAGAACTATGTGTCGCAGGCAGCAGCGGAGTTACGAGATGAGAAAACAGCACTTAATTGTCAAAAAAAATTGAGGAGAAAGGAAACGCCAACTTAATTATGTCTATAATCAATAGCCTAACTGTTAAATGTCCCTGGCTTTATAAATCATTCATATATATATCTCTCTACAGAAATAAGACCGATCCTGCTTCTGTTTGAATGTTTGTTTAATAGCCTACTGATTCCGTGATTCAATTCCAAAATTCTGAATTGAGCCCAACCGTGATGCCAATCCACAGACTGGATTTGCTTTTATTCTATGAAGTAATTCATGTTTTATACCTGTACAAAGAAAGGAGAGTTCACTTTTTTATTTATTTTTGAATACATAATTTTGTGATTTTTGTTGGACTTTAGGGATATTTCATAGGTAGTTACTAGAGAATCAGTTTGTGGCAGGTATTTTTATTCTCACTAATTTATCTGTTTGGTCTCTGTTTTATGTGTGAGCTGCGTTCCTCTGGCCTAGAAGATTGTCGCTGTTGTGTGCCACTTGTCAGGGACAGGTTCCTGAAAGCAGTGGCATGCCCTGGCATGGTGACATGGGGGGAGAGGGGGGAGAAATGTGACGGCATGGCAGGAATCTGAAACAGGCCCACATGCCAGTCGGCACGTCTCTGGATCCCCCCCCCCCCCCATCCCAGTCCCACCATCATCGCATCCCAACACGTGTGAACGAACATCTTCCTGCTCCTTCCTCTTCAACAAACCCAGTCTATTGATAGCAACCTCTCAGCTCTCAGCCAAGACTTTGCCTTGTGTCTGTTTTTAGGTCTGACAATATGCAGCCTACGTTTTGTTTGTGTACTCAGAATCTCAGATTATATTTTTTTGTTCCTTGTGCATCCTGTAGCATGGTGGGTGGAAGTGTTCTCTGATTAGCTTTGAGACACTCCCATGAGCAATAGAGGTCAGAACAGGGTGTTTGCCAACGGGGTTAAGACAAGAGCTATAAAATTGCTCACAAATCATTGTCTTTAAGACTTCCACTCATTCATTTTGCTTCTAAACTTAGATCTTTGCACACTTATCTAGGCTACTTGTTGAAAGCAGAGGTTTTGACCAGCTGCTTGGAGTGTTCTGTAATTGTTTTTGTGTGTTGACTTGACAAGACAAGAACATACTATCTGACCCCCTGAACCATCCTCAGATCAATCAAAGCCAAATGAACTACTGGTCATTTCTCAAGGTGGGGGGATGCAATCCTTCCAAGTTAATTGTGGAGCCTGGCTGACAAGTCTCAGACTCCTCGGCCAAGAGTTTGCTTTGCTTTGATATCACTATTAGCACAGCTCTTCCTCGTGCAAGGAGAGACAAGGGGAGACGGAGAACTTGAACTCCAATCACAAAAGCATGCTGGGGTTTTGAAGACTCTGAAGTATCCCCGACTAGTGTGGGCCTGCCTTTATCCTTTTCAACTCTGCCAAAAGCAGACAGTTTTAAAGCAGGGCCATTCTTTTTGAAGATCATGTTCTTTGTTAGATACAGTTTTCATGCAGTATGTCAAGCTCATGTGTGCATGCTCTTTTATGTTTCTCTCTTATGTTTTAGGATCTCTGCTAATAATGAAATCTTTTGGAAATAATTTCAGCTTGCAGCCTTAAAAGCAGAAAAGTGAGGGTGGGGTGGTCAGGTGTGTTTGTTTGTTTACATTGCAATTGCCACGTCTGTGTGGTCTGATGTCATAAGTTCTAATTCCGAGCCGTGCAAGCTCCATGGCAACCACCACAAAGATGGCATTGACTGTTGAAAAAAAGCAGCTTTTCAATTATATGTAATGGAACTGAAGCAACCCACTCTTGAGCCCTGATGATGATGATGGCGAGAGAGGAACATTGAGTGTGGGAACAGCCATGAGGGTCGTAGAGAAAGGGTAGTGTACACTGGGGAACAATCATCATCATCCGGTGCTCTTGTAAAGCCTGTGTTTTTTGAAGGGAGAAATCTCTCTCCAGAAGGCATGGAGGATGGGTGCTTCAGAAGCACCTGCAGCAGTTCCATCCACCCCCAACACAGGTCTCATTGAGCCTCTATAATTTCCAATGGTTGTATTTTACTGTACCATACTATATGAGCACTTGAGGGCCACATGGTTGTGATATGAGAAATATAAGTTTCAAGTCAACTGTTATTAAAAAGGAATGAAAGCAGACACAGAGTTTGACCCAATGCCCAACGGCTAAGCCAGCAGATTTCAGGGCATTAGGCTGTGGTGGTTTTCGCTAGCCGAAGGAGGTACAGGTCGAGTAGAATATTGTTGTTGAAGTGATTGTGCTTTAGCCTTCACGTGAAAGGAAATGGAGTATTGTGTGAGGCTGAGCCGTCTGCCAAGACTGAGCTGGTGATAGTGGACCAAGGCACAGGAAACCACAGCGTTTTGAACCAACAACTTCTACTGCCAGAATCCATTAACAACTTGTTTGTAGCCCTTTGTTTTACACTGCTGTACTCTTTGTGTTAATCTTGTTTTCAGCTCTTCCATGTGGCCTACGTCCTGATCAAGTTTGCCAACGCCCCGCGGCCTGACCTGTGGGTCCTGGAGCGCTCCCTGGACCATGGGAAAACATACGCTTCATGGCAGTACTTTGCTCGTAAGTGTTGCTGTTCATTTTCAAATTCACACCATGTGCACAGTATATACATTTGTGTATTATGCTTGTGCTTTTCAAGGCTCTTGGTTGGGCAGAACTGACAATTACATTTGAGTCATTTAGCAGACGCTCTTATCCAGAGAGACTTACAGGATCAATTAGGGTTAAGTAATTTGCTCAGAGGCACATCATCAGATTTATCACCTAGTTGGCTCTGGGATTCGAACCAGCAACCTTTTGATTACTGGCCCAGGCTAGGCTACCTGCCGCCCTAACTTGGAAGCTTTTGAAACAGTTGAAAACAGCATTATTGGATCATGAAGATGCCCTACCGTCCAGTACATGTTTTTTCATATACCTTGAAATTCAGATGTGTTGCTGCTTAATGCAGACTAGAGGGAACTGGAAAACATTACCACACAGATGAAAATCTCATATTGTGACGAAATGTCTTCGTAAAAGATTTCTGAAGCCCTAAACGTGCTGTTCTACAGAGCTGTAATACTAATACTTAATCATGAATGCAAAGAGCTTGGTTTATGAGTGACTTATGATGCATCTATGATCCAGTCAGTAGGCCTAGTCTCTCCTATATGCCGCCCCTGGCCTACACAGACTCACCAGCCTGCTCTCAAAGTGAAGACATGTCCAGTCCCTGTGAGGCACCTGTGTGAGCACACACACCTTCCCAGCAGAAACAGCTGTTTCTCTCCTTTTGAATTTCATTTTAGGATTTTCTCTCTCTCAAAGATTTATACACTCCTGTCTCTATTTATTAAATAGTCTTGATTCTTGGTATTCAGTAGATGTATCTTCACAAAAATGGCAACGATTTGTCACTGTTCAACATTCCAATTTCGATTCAGAGTTACAATCAAGGCCCTGCAATAGACTAGCGTCCTCTCCAGGGAGTGTACTTGTACATCAAGCTGCCTCATGCTACAGAAACAGGATATAGACTCCTGCCCTATGGGCCGTTCCGGCTCAGACAAGGCTACATGCTTTCTTCTTATAGTGATGGATAATATCAGAGGCAAAAGATGCAGATGAAGAATTTGATGAAGAAAGTATTTTAGACAAATAACCACCAAGGCCTGTCACGGTGGGCCCCTGATAGAGAGATTATGGTATTTGACCACAGGAGGCTGCTGAGGGGAGGACAGCTCATATTAATGACTGGAATGGAGTCAATGGAATGGTATAAAAACACATGGAAACATTGTGTTTGAGCTCGATACCATTCCATATATTCCGTTCCATCAATTACAATGAGCCCGTCCTCCTTCCAATTAAGGGGCCACCAACCTCCTGTGTATTTGACAGACCACTCTTTGTGTTCTTGATATCAGATTCTGAAAGGGAGTGCATTGAGAGGTTTGGCAAACAACCGAATGGACGCATAGTTGGAGATGACGACCAGATCTGCACCACAGAGTACTCTAAAACTGTCCCATTGGAGAACGGAGAGGTGAGAAACTGAATTGGGAATGGGAATTGCTGAATCCTGTGAAATGTACCTAAAGACTACTACTTCTGTAGATTGATGGGGATATTGATGTCTGAGTGATGTTGTGTTGTTGTCCAGATTGTGGTGTCCCTGGTCAACGGTCGCCCGGGCTCTAAGAACTTCAGCTATTCTCCAGTGCTGAGAGATTTCACCAAAGCCACGAACATCCGCCTGCACTTCCTCAGGACCAGCACTCTGTTGGGGCACCTCATCTCCAAGGCCCAGAGGGACCCCACTGTCACACGCAGGGTGAGACTGAGTCGCACAACAGCAGGACAGGCACCCAATTCAGTTCATTACAGTTCAGATCAATTCAGTTCAGTTCAGTACAGCTCAGCTCAACTCAACAAGGGATGCATCGTCAGCAGAGTACAAAACACAATGACATTGTCTCACACCAACCTGTTATATGCAGCCTACCTGCTGCCTCATCAAATCAAATGTAGCGAAATGCTTGTGTTCCTAGTTCCAACAGTGCAGTAATTTCTAACAATTCACAACCAATACATACAAATGCAATTAAAAAAGAGGAATTAAGAAATATATCAATATTAGGACGAGGAATGTCCGGAGTGTGTGTGTGTGTGTGTGTGTGTGTGTGTGTGTGTGTGTGTGTGTGTGTGTGTGTGTGTGTGTGTGTGTGTGTGTGTGTGTGTGTGTGTGTGTGTGTGTGTGTGTGTGTGTGTGTGTGTGTGTGTGTGTGTGTGTGGTACCAGTCAAAACGTTTGACACACCTACTCATTCCAGGGTTTTTCTTTATTTATTATTTTCTACATTGTAGAATAATAGTGAAGACATTTTTTGGTTACCCTGGAATGAGAAGGTGTGTCCAAATGTTTGACTGGTACTGTACCTGTATAAATGCATCTTAAATGATGCTAGTGAGGGTCTGTGGCCTAGACCATGACTAAAAACCAGTTAACCCAATCTGACAGCTGCGGTGCCAGACAATGGCTGGGTATGTTTAGGTGAGGTTGATATGTAGTGTTTCAAATAGAGCTGATTGTTTTGGTTCTGCTACAATATTCTGACGGTGTTGTTCCCTCTCTGTGTTGTTGACAGTATTACTACAGCATCAAAGACATCAGTGTCGGGGGACGCTGCGTTTGTCACGGCCATGCACAGGTGTGTGGGGGACGTAACCAAGGCAACCCGAATCGGTGAGTTGAGCCCTTTTCTTATCTTTACCTGTAACATTTGTAAGCCTATGCCCTTGTTTTTGACTAGCTTAAACATTGTGTCATGCCCTGACCTTAGAGAGCCTTTTTATTACTCTATTTGGTTAGGTCAGGGTGTGATTTGGGTGGGCATTCTAGTTTGTCTATTTCTTTGTTGGTATGGTTCCCAATCAGAGGCAGCTGTCTATCGTTGTCTCTGATTGGGAATCATACTTAGGCAGCCTGTTTTCCACCTGAGTTTGTGGGATCTTGTTTTTGTACAGTTACTGTGTAGCCTGCAGAACGTTACATTCGTTTATTCTTTTGTTGTTTTGTTGGTGTTCATCTTAATAAAGAAAGATGTACGCTTACCACGCTGCGCCTTGATCTCCTTCTAACGACGGACATAACACATTGTTTATTTTTAACTTAGTTTCTTATTGTTGATGCTTACAATTTAATTATTTGTCTATCATTCATTCACTGTAATACGCCTATTATGTATGCAAACATTTCCCAAAAGAAAGAGGAGAGGATTCATTGAGTAATCCAGAATGATAAACTCTTCTTTTGTAGATTGTTTATTCATCATTTACAGGTTTGAATGGATGTGTTGTGTTCAGTCAGTTGGTTTTCTGGAATGTATGGGATGAGATTAAAACTGAACAAATTGTTGGTGTAATTTAGAGCATCTGTGTCTGAGATTGAAGAGATAGTTGGTGGTTTGATAGAAAGGAAATGACCTCATCTGTCTGTTTCCTGGGATTGCCATTGTAAAAAGGCAACAGGTTATTTTAGTTATACTGATTAGTAGTAATTGTAAGTGTGATGTAAACCATTGGCAAGAGGCCAAGATGATGTTGTTATAGAGGTGATGTATTTTATCGGCAATGAAAAACAATAAGGGTTAATGACATCATATTGTAGTTTGACAGTGACGACTGATCTATCCATTGTATTGGCTTCACTCACTTTGGAAGTTATTTTACTGTTTTACACCTTACACTGCATGAAGATGCTTTTGAGTAGAGATGCTCTATATTGATTTTATACAGGTAGGCTACATGACATCCTCTTTTCAAAATGAAATTACATTTTATTTTCACATGATCTGAATACAACAGTGAATGCAGTTTTACGAAAGGAGCAACAATAAAATAACAGTAGCGAGGCTATATACAGGGGGTTCATGTACAGTCAATGTGCAGGGGCACCGGTTAGTTGAGGTAATTGAGGTAATATGTAAATGTAGGTAGAAGTAAAGTGACTATGCATGGATAATAAACAGAGAGTAGCAGCAGCGTAAAATGGAGGGTAGGGTGAGGACAATGCAAATAGTCCGGGTAGCCTTTTCATTAACTGTTCAAGAGTCTTATGGCTTGGGGGTAGAAGCTGTTAAGAAGCCTTTTTGTCCTAGACTTGGCACTCCGCTACCGCTTGCCGTGTGGTAGCAGAGAGGACAGTCAATGACTAGGGTGGCTGGAGTCCTTGGCAATTTTTTGTGCCTTCCTCTGACTCTGCCTGGTATAGAGGTCTCGGATGGCAGGAAGCTTGGCCCCATTGATGTACTGGGCCATACGCACTACTCTCTGTAGTGCCTTGCGGTTGGAGGTCGAGCAGTTACCATACCAGGCGGTGATGCAACCAGTTAGGATGATCTCGATGGTGCAGCTGTAGACCTTTTTGAGGATTTGAGGACCCATGACAAATCTTTTCAGTCTCCTGAGGGGGACTAGGCGTTGTCATGCCCTCTTCCCGAATGTCTTGGTGTGTTTGGACCATGTTAGTTTGTTGATGATGTGGACACCAAGGAACTTGAAGCTCTCAACCTGCTCCTCTACAGCCCCGTTGATGAGAATGGGGACTAGCTCGGTCCTCCTTTTTCTGTAGTCCACAATCATCTCCTTTATTTTGATCACGTTGAGGGAGAGGTTGTTATCCTGGCACCACACTGCCAGGTCTCTGACCTCCTCACTGTAAGCTGTCTGTGATCACACTGTTGTGTCGTTGGCAAACTTAATGATGGTGTCAGAGTCGTGCTTGGCCATGCAGTCATGGGTGAACAGGGAGTACATTGAAACATGTTGGTATTACAGACTCGGTCAGGGACAGGTTGAAAATGACACTTGTCAGTGCATGCTCAGAGTACACATCCTGGTAATCTGTCTGGCCCTGCGGCCTTGTGAATGTTGACCAGTTTAGAGGTCCTACTCACATCGGCTACGGTGAGCGTGATCACACAGTCACACAGTCATCCAGAACATCTGATGTTCTCATGCATGCTTCAGTGTTGCTTGCCTCGAAGCAAGCAGAGAAGTTATTTTGCTCGTCTGGTAGGCTCGTGTCACTGGGCAGCTCGCGGCTGTGTTTCCCTTTGTAGTCCATAATAGTTTTCAAGCCCTGCCACATCCGACAAGCATCGGAGCCGGTGCAGTACGATTCAATTTTAGTCCTGTATTGTTGCTTTGCCTGTATGATTGTCCGTTGGAGAGCATAGCGGGATCTCTTATAAGCGTCCGAGTTAGTGTCCCGCTCCTTGAATGCGGCAGCTCTATCATATAGCTCAGTGCGGATGTTGCCTGTAATCCATGGCTTTTGGTTGGGGTATGTACGTACGGTCACTGGGGACAACGTCATCAATGCACTTATTGATGAAGCCAGTGACTGTTGTGGTGTACTCCTCAATGCCATCGGAGGAATCCCGAAACGTATTCCTGTCTGTGCTAGCAAAACAGTCCTGTAGCTTAGCATCTGAGTCCTCTGACCACTTCCTTATTGAGTGAGTCACTGGTACTTCCTGCTTTAGTTTTCGCTTGTAAGCAGGAATCAGGAGGATAGCGTTATGGTCAGATTTCCAAAATGAAGGGCGAAGAAGAGCTTTGTACACATCTCTGTGTGTGGAGTAACGGTGGTCTCAAGCTTTTTTTTTTGTCTTCCTCTGGTTGCACATTTATCATGACACAAGGCGAGACCCAGATTCAGACACAGGAGGCAGATGGTTGGAGTCTTACAATGTTTATTAATCCAAACGGGTAGGCAAGAGAATGGTCGTGGACAGGCAAAAGGTCAAAACCAGATCAGAGTCCAGGAGGTACAGAGTGGCAGACAGGCTCGTGGTAAGGCAGGCAGAATAGTCAGGCAGGCGGGTACAAAGTCCAGAAACAGGCAAGGGTCAAAACCGGAAGGACTAGAAAAAGGAGAAATGCAAAAAGCAGGAGAATGGGAAAAACGCTGGATGACTTGGAAACATACAAGACGAACTGGCACTGAGAGACAGGAAACACAGGGATAAATACACTTGGGAAAATCAGCGACACCTGGAGGGGGTGGCGACAATCACAAGGACAGGTGAAACAGATCAGGGCGTGACACATTTAACATGCTAGTAGAAATGAGGTAAAACAGATTTAAGTTTCCCTGCATTAAAGTCCCCGGCCACTAGGAGCGCCGCCTCTGGATGAGAATTTCCTGTTTGCTTCTGGCCCTATACAGCTTGTTGAGTGCCGTCTTAGTTCCAGCATCGGTTTGTGGTGGTAAATAGACAACTACGAAAAATATAGATGAAAACTCCCTTGGAAAATAGAGTGGTCTACAGCATATCATGAGATACTCTGCCCCAGGTGAGCAAAACATCGAGACTTCCTTAATATTAGATTTTGTGCACCAGGTGTTATTTACAAATAGACACACACCACCAAACCTTGTCTTACCAAAGGCAGCTGTTCTGTCTTGCCGATGGACCGAAAACCCTGCCAGCTGTATGTTATACATGTCGTTATTCAGCCACGACTCGGTGAAACTTAAGATATTACCGTTTTTAATGTCCCGTTGGTAGGATATCCTTAATCGGAGCTCATCCATTTTCTTATCCAATGATTGCACGTTGGCTAATAGGACTGACGGAGAGGGGGTTTACTTACTCTCCTACGAATTCTCAGAAGGCAGCCGACCTCCGCCCCCTTTTTCTCTGTATTTTCTTCACGCAAATGATGTTGATTTGGGCCTGTTCCAGAGAAAGCAGTATATCCTTCGTGTCAGACTCGTTAAAGAAAAATCTTCTTTGTCCAGTTCGAGGTGAGTAATTGCTGTGCTGATGTCCAGAAGTTATTTTTGGTCATAAGTGATGGTAGCAGCAACATTATGTACAAAATCGACGCAAAAAAATGTACAAAATATCACAGTTGGTTAGGAGCATGTAAAACGGCAGCCATCCCCTCCGGCGCCGTTCTTGGAGAGTCATAAATGTGAAAGAATGATGCAGGAAACCCAAATGTCTCTTCTTTTCTCCTCCTGTCTTTAGGCTGCAGTGCGAGTGCAAACACAACACTTGTGGTGAGTCATGTGACCGTTGCTGTCCAGGGTTCAACCAGAAGCCATGGCGGGTGGCGACGACAGACAGCCCCAACGAGTGCCAACGTGAGTACCACCCTCCACCATCACTCTCCTTTCTTTGCCACCCTCTACCCTCACCCTCCTCTGTTTGTTCCCCTCAACTCTCCTCTCTTTGTCACCCTCCATCCTCACCTCCTCTCTTTGTCACCCATCCTAACTCTCCTCTCTTTGCTACCCTCCACTATTACCCTCCTCGCTTTATCCCCCTCAACTCTCCTCTCTTTGTCACCCTCCATCTCCTCTCTTTGTCACCCTCCATTGTCACCCTCTTCTCTTAGTCAGTCTCCATCCTCAACCTCTTCTCTTTGTTCTCTGACTGTTCTGTCTGTGTCCCAACGTTAGTGCCATGCTCCACCCTCACTCTGCTGTATCTGTTCTCTATTCACACTACTGAGCCAAACCAAGCCAAACCAAGCTGTACTGACCTGCCCTGCTTGCACATCCACGACAATACATAATTTCTGGAACTGTGCTGAAAAGTACAACGTGTAAAGAACTAATAGCCAAGCCAGCATAGTTTGGTTTGTGATGCCACGATATTGTTAACTAGGTATGTGGGTATGACCGTTGTTTACTATCTCTGTTTTGTCACAAAGGAGTTTTTCAGTGTCATGGGAAAGCAGAGCCACAGAATATATATATGCTGCAATTTTTTGGTTGTCATTTTGGGTAGAGCAGACATTTCCATATATTTTTGTTAGCTGCATATGTGACAACTCCACCAGCATTATTTATTAGTCCTATCATTTCACAATTTTTTTCGAAAGTAATGTTTTTTTTTAAATCAATTAATGTATTTGAGTTTAAGCATAATATTTGTTGTAATATTTGTTCTGTCTTTGCTGGTGGATTAAACTGAAATTGCAAACAACTTTCTATGGCTTGTTTTAAAAGTAGCGATGTTTTGGAGATTATTTCATTTTCAAATGACTGAAAGTGAGAGGTTGTAATCTGAATAAAGGGAAAAAGGCCATTCTTGAACATGAAATGAGACATTCTGGCTAATCTGCTGGAGAACCAGTGCGGATTTAAGTATAACTTTTGTATGACTGAAGCCTTAAGTGAGAGGTCTAATACTTTAATATTTAATAATTTCTGTCCTCCAATCTCATATTCATTTTATAAGTAGGCCTGTTTAATTTTGTCTGGCTTGCCGTTCCAAATAAAATGGAATATTTTTTGCTCATATAATTAAAAAAAAAAAGTTTCTAGGTGTAGGCAAGGCCATAAGCAAATAGGTAAACTGGTGATATTTCTAAAGAGTTAATTCCACTAATATACATGTATTTTTCCTTTCCATGGTAGCAATATCTTATCTTTATGATTCTCCCACCATCTCTTCTACCGTTAGCTTCAGTGCTAAATGCCCTGATATGGTGTTGGAACTAGGAAGAGTCCTCAGCAATCTGTTGAGGGCGTTACTCATGTGGTATGTGGTGATGAACTACACTGTATGCAGTCTACTGTAGCTAGCCCAGCGCCACTACTGCTGTACTCTATACAGCCAGCCAGTCAGTCCCAATGCCAGCTGGTTCCAAATTGCCTTGGCCTGTTGACAAGATCCTGAGTCGGAGATGCTGAAACTTGACCCTGCAACTCTACAACCGCAGAACAAGAGAGAGCGAAAGAGAGATAGCAAGGGAGAAGTCTGTAATTCAATCAGTACACTCATGTATTACAAATGCACCCTAACCATCCATAAACATTAACCAGGCAGATTTAGGAGGGGGTTTTACAGGAGAAATTAGAGGAAGTACAGTCCTGTTAAAAAGCCTCACATAACAGAGAACAAACAGAAACAGTCTGATAAAACTGCAGTTCCTCACAATAAAATGACAGCTCTTAATAAAGATTGTTTAAAAAAAGAAACCGCTCTATACGACATTAAAACAAATCGTTTTGAGCTTGATAGACTTTATAGTTGCACTTTTTGGAACGGATAGTAATAACTAGATATAATATATACAATACAGTACTGACTCTTACCTGTCTGTGTGTCTGTTTAGTGTGTGTCTCTGATTTGTGTGTTTGTGTCTGTTTCTGTTTTTTCCCACAGCCTGCCAGTGCCATTCACATGCCACTGAGTGTTATTATGACCCAGAGGTGGAGCAGAGGACAGCAAGTTTAGACACCTTCGGCAGTTACAACGGCGGAGGAGTGTGCATCAACTGCCAGGTATGAAGCCCGTTTCAAGTCCGAATAGATTCCTGTGTGTGTGTGTGTGTGTGTGTGTGTGTGTGTGTGTGTGTGTGTGTGTGTGTGTGTGTGTGTGTGTGTGTGTGTGTGTGTGTGTGTGTGTGTGTGTGTGTGTGTGTGTGTGTGTGTGCATGAGAGATAAGCGCCATAGACTATATTTTGATATCCTCATCAATATATGTCCATCTTTTGGATTTTATGCGTGCAGGGGTCTAACAGCAGGGGTCTAGACAGCCACAAGCCCGGGACAATTCATGGTCCCAGCCACAATGGCTAACCGCGTCCCGGGCTGCGTTCAACCCCTCATGAAAACCTTGCTAGCTTGATAGGCAGCTAGCTAGCATGATGCCAACCGCGTTGCGGGATCCAGACTCGAAAGGTAGCTATCTAGTAACCAAACTTTTTCAATAGACTTTCAAAACAAAAAACTTTCCAAAACAACAAATCGAGCTCTCTCTTGTTCCGTGTTCAACAGGAAGTGGTCACAGATCTGTTAGCAGCATTTGTCCAAAAAAAACCACAGATCTTTTCTGTATCATTGGAAAACGTTTTGCTATGTTGTGCCCTAATGAACATGACCCAGATCTACGAGCAGGCATGGAGGTCTGTAATGGAAATTTCAATAAGCAAGGATCAGTTTTAAGTCAATGTACACACGGTGGATATTCTCTGTATTAAACTCCTTGTGCAAACGGCATGAAGATAAATCCCTCTCTGTGCAAAAGTTGGCATGTCTTCCAAATCAAACAAGATGTCAGCCAGCTCATTTTGACTAAATCTCCCAAGACAAGGTAATGTTTCTCAAAAACAATTATGAGATGCACTATTATCATTTGGGACTAAAATACCCTTGCAGGAAGCATTTTAAAACAAGCCATCTACACTGCATGCACACTCAGTGTGAAAGAAGATCATGTCTCAAATGCAAACAGATAGATTAGCAACTGTAAGGTGTGCTTGATACAAACATTTATCTATAGTTTTAGAAAACAGTTTTGCATTTTGTCTTCTTGCTTTAGAGCAGGGGTGTCAAACTCATTCCACGGAGGGCCTAGTGTCTGCAGGTTTTTGTTTTTTCCTTTCAATAAAGCCCTAGACAACCAGGTGTGGGGAGTTCCTAACTAATTAGTGATGTTAATTCATCAATCAAGTATAAGGGAGGAGCGAAAACCCGCAGACACTCGGCCCCCCGTGGAATGAGTTTGACACCTGTGCTTTAGAGGAACCTTAGTTGCCCTCCAAAACAAAGCAGGACAGGAGTGTGTTGTTTGTCTGATATCTGTGTCTATTTCCCTCTCACTAGCACAACACAGCGGGGGTGAACTGTGAGCTTTGTGCTGATGGATTCTACAGACCCCATGGAGTACCTCCACAGTCTCAGAGTGGCTGTATACGTGAGTGATACCCTTCCTTCTCTTCAAACTGTATTTCTCAGTTTTTCCTTTCTCTATGGCCGTAGTGTCTTCCTTTTTTCCTAGGTGCCTAATGATGTGAACGTATCACATTTAGTTGCAGTACAGTACCAGTCAAAAGTTTGGACACACCTACTTATTCAAGGGTTTTTCTTTATTTTTACTATTTTCTACATTGTAGAATAATAGTGAAGACATCAAACCTTGAAATAACACAGATGGAGTCATGTAGTATCCAAGAGTTAAACAAATCAAATATTTTATATTTGAGATTCTTCGAAGTAGCCACCCTTTGCCTTGATGACAGCTTTGCACACTCTTGACACTCTCTCAACCAGCTTCATGAGGTAGTCACCTGGAATGCATTTCAATTAACAGGTGTGCCTTGTTAAAAGTTGATTTGTGGAATTTCTTTCCTTCTTAATGTGTTTGAGCCAATCAGTTGTGTTGTGACAAGGTAGGTGTGGTATACAGAACATAGCGACAGTCCATTATTACTTTAAGACATGAAGGTCAGTCAATCCAGAAAATGTCAAGAACTTTGAGCGTTTCTTCAAGTGCAGTCGCAAAAACCATCAAGCGCTATGATGAAACTGGCTCTCATGAGGACCGCCACAGGAAATGAAGACTCAGAGTTACCTCTGCTGCAGAGGATAAGTTCATTAGAGTTAACTGCACCTCAGATTGCAGCCCAAATAAATGATTTACAGAGTTCAAGTAATAGACACATCTCAACATCAACTGTTCAGAGGAGACTGCGTGAATCAAGCCTTCGTGGTCAAATTGACACCAATAAGAAGACGAGACTTGCAACACAAGCAATGGACATTAGGCTGGTGTAAATCTGTCCTTTGGTCTAATGAGTCCAAACGTGAGATTTTTGGTTCCAACCGCCGTGTCTTTGTGAGACGCAGAGTAGGTGAACAGATGATCTCAGCATGTGTGGTTCCAACCGTAAAGCATGGAGGTGGTGTGATGGTGTGGGGGTGCTATGCTGGTGACACTGTTGGTGATTTATTTAGAATTCAAGGCACACTTAACCAGCATGGCTAACACAGCATTCTGCAGCGATACGCCATCCCATCTGGTTTGCAGTTAGTGGGAGTATCATTTGTTTTTCAACAGGACAATGACCCAACACACTTCCAGGCTGTGTAAGGGCTATTTGACCAAGAAGGAGAGTGATGGTGCTGCATCGGATGACCTGGCCTCCACAATCACCCGACCTCAACCCAATTGAGATGGTTTGGGATGAGTTGACCACAGAGTGAAGGAAAAGCAGCCAACAAGTGCTTAGCATATGTGGGAACTCCTTCAAGACTGTTGGAAAAGCATTTCTCATGAAGAATGCCAAGAGTGTGCAAAGCTGTCATCAATGCAAAGGGTGGCTACTTTGAAGAATCTCAGATATAAAATATATTTTTTGTTACTACATGATTCCATATGTGCTATTTCCTAGTTTTGATGTCTTCGCTATTGTTCTACGATGTAGAAAATAGTAAAAATAAAGAAAAACCCATGAATGAGTAGGTGTCCAAACTTTTGACTGGTACTGTATATCAAATAGTTGGGGTTAATTAACATAATTAATGTTTAGTAAATGGCTAGTGTAGCTTGCTTTTTGACCTATGACTAATACGTAAGACCAAAATGGAACAGAGACTTCCATAGACTTTGGTGTTGTTTCTGACAGGCACACACACACACGCACCAACCACTATTGCTAGCATAGTATGTCGTTGTTCCTCCTCGCCACATAAATAGCTGCACGTTGTGATTGGGCTTTGAGGGGTGATGGAATTAAAACGGTTGCCCTCAGTGCTTAGAAAACCATAGAAGCCACAAACTCAATTAAGGTCAATGCTCATTCGCCACTCACTGTGCTGTTATTACTGCATTGTCGGAACTAGAAGCACAAGCATTTCGCTACACTCGCATTAACATCTGCTAACCATGTGTATGTGACTAGTAAAATTTGATTTGATTTGATTTGTTGCAAACTGTAACCTGTTCCGTTGGCTGATATTGAAACCTGTAACAAATGATTTACAAATGAATGATTTAACGTGATAGAAAATCCATAGATATTGTTTTACCTGCTCATAGCTTACAAAGACAATGGGGATCATGTATACTGAACTCCTTTGGACTCCCATTGTATAGTATATGAAGACATGTTATTGTATATGGTGACATGTTAGGGACAATTGCTGTTTTCCTCATTCGATACTACCTCGACCAATTAGTCACTCATTCTGCCGAGCATATGTAAACCAGTGCTCAGTAGTTGTAAACCAAGCCTGTGTTAGGGTAGGTGGCAACGAGCCACGTTCAAGTGATTTATTATACATAGATAAAAGTAAAGGGGCTAACTTGGTATAGAATTTCTTAAAGAACTCAGTTGGAAACCCATCAGGCCCTGGAGCCTTGCTGCTCTGCATTGACTTGATAGACTGAAAGCTGAGAGGAGAATCAAGGTCATCTGCAGTTTCAGCCTCAACTGGGGGAGTCTCCAGTTCACCCAAAATGTAATCATAGTGGCAGTATCTGATGGAAATAGAAAGGAATAGAAAGATTTGAAGGTGTCATTGATCCCCATAGGGTCAGAAATCAAGCTATGAGAGGAATCATTCATTTTGGGAATCAGATGGGTAAACTGTGTTTTAACTGGTGTACAAGCAGACTACTTGCCCTGTCGCCATGTTCATAGTAGGTACCACGTGAATGCAATAGTAACCATTCTGCATCTGTAGTGGACAAGAGATCGAATTCATATTGTAAGTTCAAGCGTTGCTTATATAGCTCTGGGGATGGCATCAGGGCATACTGATGGTCTGAGTCAAGGATGGCGTAAGAGTTCTTCTAGTTTAGCTTTCTGAGTTTTGTTTAAATTAGAAGAATAAGAAATAATTTCTCCTCTAAGATAGGCCTTAAGTGATTCCCATAAGGGAGAATGAGAGGTTGAGCTTGTCTGATTTGAAAAAAGGAAATGATCAATAGAAGTGGAGATAACGTTACAGAAGTCTGCATCAGACAGAAGAAAATTTCATCTCCAGAGAGGAGTACGAGTCTGTCGAGGGCTAAAGGTCCATAGTCAGAAATTACAACGGGTAAATATTCAGAAGAGGTGACATTTGGAAGTAACTTATGATCAATAAAGAAATATTCAATACGAGAAAAAGAATGGTGTATATGTGAAAAGAAAGAATACTCTCTTGCCTGGGGATTCTGACATCCCCAGGGATCTGTACACCCATTCTGAACCATAAAATCTGAGACGGACTTTGACATAGAAGGAGACATAGTTCTGTGGTTGGAGCGGTCTAAAGCCGGGCTAATAACACAATTCAGATCCCCGCCAAATATCAAAAGATGGGTGTTCAGAGAAGTGATTTTCCTCAGCAACCCATTGGCAAATTCAACATCATCAAAATTAGGAGCATATACATAGACCAATAATACAGGTGTGTGCCAAATGGTGCCAGTTATGATTAAATATCTCCCATTACTGTCTGAAATAACATTAGTAGTAGAGAAATTTATTATTTTACTAACCAAAATTGCAACCCCTCTGGCTTTGGAGTTAGTCTGAATGGAAAACCTGACTAAACCTGGAGTTTTGCAGCCTTGAGTGATCTTTACTGCGTAAATGGGTCTCTTGTAAAAAATACCACATCTGCTTTTAGCTTTTTCAAATGAGAGAAGACCCTAGACCTCATGACAGGATTGTTCATTGCCTTAGTTTTCCAAGATAAAAGCTTTATAGGATTAAGTCTACCGGTAGTACTATTATTAGTGTTGTAGCGTTCTAAAATATTGAAATGAAAAAGGTGTGAAAACAGACCAAGCAATTGCAAAGAAACGAGAAAACTGCTGTAAAAAGCTTTTTTTTTTTTAAGAATACATTTGGACCGAAAATGTCACTCCCCCTCCCCTCCCCAGCGAATAGAAACAGCGCAGCGTCGGTGCATATAAACAGAAAACCTTCCTATCCTAACGCGGAGAGGCTCCGTAGCACCAGTCGTGAAATATATTTGAAAAGGCATTCACAAAATGGTAAAGTAGGTCAACAGATGACCAAAACAAACACCCCATAACAGTGAAACGGAACTGTCCTGACTCAGGGAGTGAGTCTTCAATCAGTGCAACACGTACAATGTGTCTTAAGGATGGGCAAATAAGTGTCCCACAGTATGTTACCCTGTTACAAAAAATAAAAGGGGCCGAGTGTCTGTAGATGTACGACTGATCAATAGGGCGTAATAAAGTGGTGAAAAGTCCTTCAGTAAGTATCTAGATGAAAGTAAAGAAAAAAAACAGAGTACAGCTTTGCAAAAGCCTGGAATTGTAGCCATGCATTACTACGTTATCCATCTAGCCAAATAAAAAGGACCTCCTGTAACGATGTACGCTGAGAGTCGGGAAGCAATCTCAGGGAGTGAATACATTTAATAAATAAATGAACAAAACAAGAAACACAAACAGTATACCGACATGACAGATACAGGAACAATGACGACTGGGGAAGAAACCGAAGGGAGTGACATATATATAGGGCAGGTAATCAAGGAGGTGATGGAGTCCATGTGAGTGTCATTATGCACCTAAATCTGGTGACAGGTGTGTGCCCTAACGAGCAGCCTGGTGACCTAGAGGCCAGAGAGGGAGCACACGTGACAGTACCCCCTCCCCAACGCGCGGCTCCTGCTGCAGGACGCCAACCAAGATGATGATCCCGCGGATCAGGAGCGGACCGGTCACCTCTGCTAAGGCGCGGGAACCTATCGAACTGGCTGAGGCGCGGGAGCATGATGACCTACAACACTGGAGAGAGAGCATACGTGACAGTACCCCGTCTCCGGCGCGTTCGGCTCCAGCCACAGGAACGATCCTGGGGATCCGGAGCGGACTGGTTGCCACTCTATTTAATAAATAAATGAACAAAACAAGAAACACAAACAGCGTACCGACATGACAGATACAGGAACAATGACGACTGGGGAAGAAACCAAAGGGAGTGACATATATACAGTTGAAGTCTGAAGTTTACATACACCTTAGCCAAATACATTTAAACTCAGTTTTTCACAATTCCTGACATTTAATCCTAGTAAAAATTCCCTGTCTTAAGCCAGTTAGGATCACCACTTTATTTTAAGAATGTGAAATGTCGGAATAATAGTAGAGAATGATTTATTTCAGCTTTTATTTCTTTCATCACATTCCTAGTGGGTCAGAAGTTTACGTACACTCAATTAGTATTTGCTAGCATTGCCTTTAAATTGTTTAACTTGGGTAAAACATTTCGGGTAGCTTTCCACAAGCTTCCCACAATAAGTTGGGTGAATTTTGGCCCATTCCTCCTGACAGAGCTGGTGTAACTGAGTCAGGTTTGTAGGCCTCCTTGCTCGCACACGCATTTTCAGTTCTGCCCACAAATTTTCTATAGGATTGAGGTCAGGGCTTTGTGATGGCCACTCCAATACCTTGACTTTGTTGTCCTTAAGCCATTTTGCCACAACTTTGGAAGTATGCTTGGGGTCATTGTCCATTTGAGACCAAGCTTTAACTTCCTGTCTAATGTCTTGAGATTTTGCTTCAATATATCCACATCATTTTCCTGCTTTATGATGCCATCTATTTTGTGAAGTGCACCAGTCCCTCCTGCAGCAAAGCACCCCCACATCATGATGCTGCCACACCCATGCTTCACGTTTGGGCTGGTGTTCTTCGGCTTGCAAGCCTCCCCCTTTTACCTCATAACATAACAATGGTCATTATGGCCAAATAGTTCAATTTTTGTTTCATCAGTCCAGAGGACATTTCTCCAAAAAGTACGATCTTTATCCCCATGTGCAGTTGCAAACGGTTTTGGAGCAGTGGCTTCTTCCTTGCTGAGCGGCCTTTCAGGTTATGTCGATATATGACTTGTTTTACTGTGGATATAGATACTTTTGTACCTGTTTCCTCCAGCATCTTCACAAGGTCCTTTGCTGTTGTTCTGGGATTGATTTGCACTTTTCGCACCAAAGTACATTCAACTCTAGGAGACAGAACGCGTCTCCTTCCTGAGCGGTATGACGGCTGCGTGGCCCCATGGTGCTTATACTTGCGTACCCTAGTTTGTACAGATGAACGTGGTACGTTCAGGCAGTTGGAAAGTGCTGGATGAAGGATGAACCAGACTTGTAGAGGTGTACAATTTTTTTTCTGAGGTCTTGGCTGATTTCTTTTGATTTTCCCATGATGTCAAGAAAAGAGGCACTGAGTTTGAAGGTAGGCCTTGAAATACATCCACAGGTACACATCCAATTGACTCAAATTATGTCAGTTAACCTATCAGAAGCTTCTAAAGCCATGAGATAATTTCCTGGAATTTTCCTAGCAGTTTAAAGGCACAGTCAACTTAGTGTATGTAAACTTCTGACCCACTGGAATTGTGATACAGTGAATTATAAGTGAAATAATCTTTCCGTAAACAATTGTTGGAAAAATGACTTGTGTCATGCACAAAGTAGATGTCCTAACCGACTTGCCAAAACTATAGTTTGTTAACAAGAAATTTGTGGAGTGGTTGAGAAACGAGTTTTAATGACTAAGCGAATGTAAAATTCCGACTTCAACTGTATATCAAATGGACCGTCATGATGGTTTGGAAGAGGCCTCTATCTTAGTCAACCAGTGTTCAAATTATTGATTGTCAAATTATAAGTGTTTCGCTTGTTCACATAAACATAGACAAGAGCAATTTGTTTTGTAGTTAGTCATAATTCAGCAAGAATTATATTGAAAGAAAATTATATTGCCTTCCATACATTCTGTTCTATATAATAATTGCCTTTTTTCTCCAAGAAGCCCACACACAGGTTCTTCTTACTTGAATGAACAAAAAATATTTATCCTGACAAATACCAAATTACCTTCACTTTACACATTACTTCTATTCTCTAACAAGGTCCGTAGGGCTTTTTCCAAGAGATGGTATCTGCTGTGCTGGTACAGCCAAAAACTGATTCTGTCATTTGTCACACAGTAGGGGTGGTTTGCTAAGATAATCTATGGCCCTATTCCTACTTTATAGTGAACTAATTCTCACCTTTTTAGATGAACAAAGATACAGTTTAGGCTATAAAAAATATATATTTAGTTTTATTGTTGAATGTTTTTCAGGTGTTCAAATGGGTTACCTGGTAAACCATATCTCCTGATTTCTAGAATAATCTCAAAATGCTGTATTGCTTTAGTAAAGCCTGCTGTAACTCTGGGGAGGCCTCTATCAACATGAATTAACCCTGTTGATCTCTGTTGTGCTTTCAAGGGATCACAAGCCACATGTCAACCTGTTACTGTCATTAATTTACTATTATTAGTTGGGCTACGACAGCTGTACATGGATTATTACAGTACATGGGTTACTCCAGTACCACATTAATTTGCCTGTTGTATGACATGTTCCCTTCATAATTATGATGGATCTGCATTTCAAATGGTCACATAGGCTAGTGTTTACAATCTCAAATTGAAACATCATTGTTTTCCTTGAAGTTACAGTATTTGATTGAATATGAGAACAATATACTAAAACGTAAGATTCATATGAATGTTTTCTCATCTGAGGTTTTAGATGCAGAGGAGGGCTAACACGGTGACTATGGGAACACGGTTTTACTGTTGGTCTTGTTACTTCACTCCAGAATAACCCAGGCCTCTACCTCTCCCCCTCCCTCCA
Source organism: Salvelinus fontinalis (assembly GCF_029448725.1). NCBI lineage: Eukaryota > Metazoa > Chordata > Actinopteri > Salmoniformes > Salmonidae > Salvelinus > Salvelinus fontinalis. The sequence goes on along the minus strand of NC_074681.1, from coordinate 24,171,107 downwards.
TCCCCCCTTTCATCCTGATGCAACATTTAACAGAGGTGGAGTAGGAAAGACTTGAGGACAGAAACTTCAAGTTTAAAATAGGAGGGCTGTATTTATTCTCTGGGTTCTAGACTTAGAAAACGGGATGTGACGCATCTTTCATCTACCGACCTAGGAAGATTATGACTTCTGACAGCTACAGTACGCAGTATATATGCTGCATTGACAAATATTATGTATTGCACAGATCACGAATCACAAGCCCTTATGAAATTCACACATGATGTATCAAATATGCATGAATATCTGCATTGGAATCCACTGTGTTGTTGCCACTTTATGACGTAGGCCTAGGTTATGATCAGAAAAAATATAATTCTTGGAGTTCCGGTTCAGCATGTGAATGGAGAAAAAGCTTGTGGTTAAGGCTTTTGGTGAAAACCCATTAGTTAATTTTGCCAAATTTGTCATTTGCATTCCACTCTCTTAGATATCATATTTAATTGATGAGTTCGTAAGTTACCTTTTTTGATTAAAATGTCACACGACCTGAGGAGCAGAAGACCTGTAACTAACGTTTCAACTGCGATGGCAAATGTGAATGGTAATGGCGCCGACTCCAGTCCAACTGTTACAGAGCCTCATGCGGTCACACTCTCCAGAGATCTTCAGAACCTCCGTACGGTTCTGGTCTCGGAAATTACAGCTACCATTGCCACTCAGCTCAAAACTGCCATCGATGCTGCTCTGGCCCAGTTCTCCGCCGTCCTAGATGGTGTCCGAGCCGCTGCGGATGAACAAGGCCGCCGAATTGATGGCTTTGAACATGACCTGTGTGACTACAGTGACCGCAGAGTAGCACTTGAGAAAACGGTTGCCTGTCTGAGCTCCGAAAACCAAAAGCTGATTGACAAGACCGATGACCGGGAATTCCATTCTCGCCATTGCAATCTTCGTGTTGTTGGTATACCAGAGAAACGTGAAGGAGGGGACTCAGTTAAGTTCATGTCAGAATTCTTTGCGGATGTGCGGGGTGCCCGCCATCGTTCCATCACCCCGAAGCTGGATAGAGCCCACTGCATTGGCCCCGCCCCAGCGGGCGGAGACGGCAACTCCAAGCCTGGAGTGTTTATTGTCCGTTGACTGAGGAACAATTTAGCAGGAGATTGATAAAACACAATCCTGACGTCACTGTACTGTTTATGCCCACATAGTATGTTCATTTAATTTCCATTCTGATGTCAGTCTGGGTGAGAAACTAATGCATTGCATGTATAGGAAATACTTCTAAGCCCTTAAGTGAGCTCAACAGTGGAACGTGTTTTTTTGGGAAAACACAGACTGTGAAAGCTTGTTAGTTCCATCATCATTTTCTTTGATTGTTGTCGTATACAGTGCATTCGGAAAGTATTCAGACTCCTTCCCTTTTTCCACATTTTGTTATGTTACAGCCTTATTCTTATTCCTCATCAATCTACACACAATACCCCATAATGAAAAAGCGAAAACCGTTTTGGACATTTTTCCAAATGATTTTTTTTTTTTAAACAGATATTTACATAAGTATTTAGACCCTTTGCTATGAGACTAGAAATTGAGATCAGGTGCATCCTGATTATCCTTGAGATGTTTCTACAACTTGATTGGAGTCCACCTGTGGTAAATTCAATTGATTGATTTGGAAGGCACACACCTGTCTATATAAGGTCCCAGGGTTGACAGTGCATGTCAGAGCAAAAACCAAGCCATGAGGTCGAAGGAATGAGCTCCGAGACAGGATTGTGTCGAGGAACAGATCTGGGGAAGGGTACCCAAGAACACATTGAAGGTCCCCAAGACCACAGTGGCCTTCATAATTTGTAAATGGAAGAAGTTTGGAACCACCAAGACTCTAGAGCTGGCCACCCAGCCAAACTGAGCAATCGGGGGAGAAGGGCCTTGGTCAGGGAGGTGACCAAGAACCCAATGGCCACTCTGACAGAGCTCCAGAGTTCCTCTGTGGAGATGGTAGAATCTTCCAGAAGGACAACCATCTCCAGCCTGAATGCCAAGAGTCACGTCTGGAGGAAACCTGGCAGCATCCCTACGGTGAAGCATGGTGGGGATGTTTTTCAGCGGACGGGACTGGAAGACTTGTCAGGATCGAGGGGAAAGATGAACGGAGCAAAGTACAGAGATCCTTCATGAAAACCTGCTCAGGACCTCAGACTGGATCGAACGTTCACCTTCCAACAGGACAACGGCCCTAAGCATACAACCAAGACAACGCAGTAGTGGCTTTGGGACAAGTCTCTGAATGTTCTTGAGTGGCCCAGCCAGAGCCTGGACTTGAACCCGATCTAACATCTCCGGAGAGACCTGAAAATAGCTGTGTAGTGATGCTCCCCTTCCAAGCTGACAGAGCTTCAGAGGATCTGCAGAGAAGAATGGGAGAAACTCCCCAAATACAGGTGTGCCAAGCTTTTAGTGTCTTACCCAAGAAGACTCGAGACTGTAATCACTGCCAAAGGTGCTTCAACACAGTACTGAGTAAAGTGTCTGAATACTTATGTAAATGTGATATTTCAGTTTAAAAATTGTAATACATTTAAAAAAATGTCTAACCCTGTTTTTGCTTTGTCATTATGGGGTATTGTGTGTAGATTGATGGGATTTTTTAATTTAAAAAAAATCAATTTTAGAATAAGGCTGTAATGTAATAAAATGTGGAAAAAGTATGGATACTTTCCGAATGCACTGTATGTCACAAGCAGCAAGTGCAGTCTTTCCCCATGACTGAAGTTTCTGTGTCTGTGTCTGTGTGTGTCTGTGTGTGTGTGTGTGTGTGTGTGTGTGTGTGTGTGTGTGTGTGTGTGTGTGTGTGTGTGTGTGTGTGTGTGTGTGTGTGTGTGTGTGTGTGTGTGTGTGTGTGTGTGTGTGTGTGTGTGTGTGTGACTACAGCCTGCAGGTGTGATGCCAGGATGACTGCTGCTTGTGAGATGGGGACAGGACGCTGCCGATGCCGGGCAGAATTCACGGGAAACAACTGTGAACGCTGTGCAGATGGTTACTATGGCTACCCGCAGTGCATCAGTACGTAAACTCTCCCCATTTCTAAGATGTACCAATTACTTGTATAAAGCAATTATTAGGATGGGAAATATGTTGTACGCAGAGGAAATTATTGACTGAATGAATGGATGGATGGAGGGACAGACGGACAAATTAACCAACGAACAACAAATAAATGACTGAATGACCAGTGGGAGAATGAACAAACGTATGAATGAATAACAAATAAGAAGGCGTATAATATAGCCCTGCCCTAGCTTGGTTTATATTTGGACCCAGGATGAGGGAGGAAACTCCTTCAGAAGCTCTTAATTGAGGATGTCCTGCTTTTGACCTCAGAGGAAGCTTTACTATACAGTAAGAGCCCATGCAGAATGTAGTGAGGAGTTGGGATCTGAAGAAGGCTAATTGACCTCATTCCTACATAACATGTAAGAATGTTTGTCGAGTGACTTAATGTTTTGGATCAACATTCCCAGATCTAAAGAAAAAGAACACAAGTAAGCAGGATATGTTTTCTGTGGAGCTGTGAGGGAGCTGGCCGATGCCCTCTCACATTGACGAGATGGTGATAGGCTATTTTTATTCAAACTTTCATGCCATACCAGCAGTCCTCCTCACACTGAACATCATCCTCCATTTTTAAAGAAACTGAGCACTTGAAGCAGGAAGCCACAGGTGTGTGCAATTAGCTAATTAGAAAGGCTCACAAGTAGTCAACTGACAATTAAAGGGACATTCTACATTCTATGTGGCGACGTTCACATGCTGTCAGACCAAAAGCCATGATTGACAAGCCCTTACTTTAGGACTTGTCACAGCAATCACCATGTGTCACACTATGTGTTTGTGAGAGAGTTTGGCAGTTATACTGTACTGTCTATCTATTCTCCCAAAGTAGCTTGTCTATTTTCTTAAATGACCAAGTTCTTATTAGAAACACAGTTGACTAATATATGTTACTTTCATGCCCACTCATGTCTTTCCACAGTTGCTGTATTAACAGTCATCTTGAAGATGCTTTCTGTTCCTCACTCCTCACTGTTTACTGATATTGTAAATCTGGAATCTGTTTAACTGCTGTTCTCTGGAACAGTCCAATCCCATAGAAAGTGAAACATGATGTTGTCCTGGCTACATTCCACAACGACCCTCCTCATCCCCATAGTCTAATCATGCCTTCCACAGTAAAAACAAAAGGGGCTGTATACATATCTTGATTACCCCGTTGATTTAGCTATGGTAGACACAAATCATTAACTAAACCTTTCATGTCAACTTTTATACAGAGGTTTTATACAGAAATTGTAATGAGTGAGTAATCGACCCCAGGTGGTCAGCTTTCCCTTGTCATATAAAGAGAAGATTTAATGTGGAATGAAGAATTTGGGTTGGCATTTTATTAATACAGTACAGAGATTTATTACTGGATGCGATTCTAAAAAAGCAGGATTTTATCTTTTGGAGGCTGTGAGTGCTCCAAGAGCAGTCTAAACATGTATAGTAGACAGACTCCCTGGTAGTAACTAAATCAGGTTCTGTTTGGGGTGGGCTGCTGTCCATCAATAATATCTCTATTTGCCAGGAGGTTTTCTTTTTGGTCTTTATCTTAAAGCTTATGAATCAGTATGATTAAAATGATGTTGCAGTATTTTGCATTTTCATGGGGTGTTCAATACAATTTCTTTCCTACTAGCTCTTAGCTTGTTCCTCGTACCAAGTAGATTACAAGATTACTGGGGTAGAGCACAGCACACAAACAACTGTAGATATTCATGGTGTTGAAATAGATTTTACGCTTTTCTTTTAAATAAGGATATCCAATCTACCAGCCCACCACTAAATCTCCTGCCGGCCATATAGTGGGTAAGTGTTGTACACATTATACTATAATGTAACCACAGTGTAATGTAATCTAACATACCCTTTTATAACAAGACAAAACATGACCACATAAACATAAACTACCCATGTTTTCTCATGATATGTTAGTCTGATCACTCTGATAATGATCTTGTTTATCTGATTTAGTTTGTTGCCTTCTTTATAGTGTAACACTTCTCTTTCTCCCTCCCTCCCTGCACCCCACTCTCTCTCACTCTGTCTCTGTGTCTCCCTCTCCTTCCCCTCCTTCTTTTCATCTCTCTCCACAGGGCCCACTGCCTGCCCTCCTGGTTATTTCGGACCACCCAGCTGTCAACGTGAGTGTGATTAGACTACCCTATGCTATACTAACAGCTTTTACAGCACCTCAGCTCTGACTCCTGTAAGGCAGTAGGGCTCCTGACACCTCTAAGGGAATGAGGCTGAGAATCTATCTTTGTCTCTGTGTTTTCTCTTTCTCTCTCTCTTTCCTTTTCTCTCTCGCTCTCTCTCTCTCGCTCTCTCTCTCTCTCTCTCTCTCTCTCTCTCTCTCTCTCTCGCTCTCTCTCTCTCTCTCGCTCTCTCTCTCCCCTCTTATCCTCTCTCCCCCCTCTTATCCTCTCTCCCCCCTCTTATCCTCTCTCTCACTCTCCCCTCATCATCTCTCTTTCCGCTCTCACTCTCCCCTCTCATCCTCTCTTTCCCTGCTCTCACTCTCCCCCCTCATCCTCTCTCTCTCCTCTGTCTCTCTCTCTCCCCCCTCCCACGCTCTCTCTATTTGAGATGTCCTGCTTGTAGAGAGCACTGCCTCAGACTCTTTCTGTGGGCCATGCTGTTGAGTTATATATGGACAGGACAGGTCATAAAACAGAGGATTACTAGACCTTTTAGGGGACCACTCAATCCAAATGGGTTTACTTTGTGTCAAAGGTGTGTGCGTGTGCGTGATAACACTAACTGCACTGTGTACTCATCTGATTTCAAAATCCTGACTTTGGAATATCAGCATGTTTTCTTTAATGGGGTTCTGAAGGTTAAGTGCTCTTTCTTGCTTGATGGTAGCCAGCATGTCTTCTTCCCATGATGCCACTGGGTCAGCTGGGATGGTTCAGGGAGAAACAAACAGACATTCTATTAATATCTATGAACGGTCCCCTCCCAAATTGCCGGTTGACTTTGTTTTCTCTCTCGCTGGGATCAACTTGGGGGAAAATGCCAGATTAGAAAAATAGCTGGGTTTTATTTGAAACAAGGATATAAAGGATGTATTTTACTCTGTCTCAGTCTCCGATATTTATTGTTTGTCTGGGAATGTGGGCGACAAAAATCATTTACTTTCATCCAGTGTGTCAGATTCTCCCTAGGAGAGGTGGGTGTGGAGTCAGGCACAGGAGAGTAAGAATTTCAAGAAGGGCTTTTTATTACAAGTCCATCAACAGAACAGGCACGGAACCACAACAGCAGCCACTAAGAAACAGGAAGGCAGTCCAGTCGAACACGGAGGAACACCCTCCTCTGACTAAACTAACGTGCGGGAAAACAGTCCCGTGAAAACGCCTGTTTAACAGAACAAACAAAACGCAACCCAAACCAACGACAGATACACAAACAATCACGCACAAAACCTAGCGGGTAGGCCGAGATGAAATACCCCACTGATTAGCCTAAACTAGACACAGGTGAACACAAGACAGACAAAACCAAACGAAAAAGAAAAGGGATCGGTGGCAGCTAGTAGACCGGCGACAACGACCGCCGAGCGCCGCCCGAACAGGGAGAGGAGCCACCTTTGGTGGAAGTCGTGACACAGTGTTCTTACAAGAAGGAATTTAATCTTTAACTGTGCTAAAGAAAGGCCCATTGCTAATGGCACATGTGGTGGGAAAGCATGGGCTTCCCATTATATATTGAGCCTCAATCTAGCTTTTCTGGTGTTGTGTGATGAAATGTGTCTTCTGTGTTTATTTACATTCAGATAGTGTGTCTGCAATCAATAATGTATTATTTTTTTTTATATATATTTTTTTTCAGAGTGTTTGTGTGACCGACGTGGATCAGTTCTGGAGCTGTGTGATGCGTCAGGGCGCTGCGTGTGCCGTGAAGGGGTGGAAGGCCAGCGATGTGACCGCTGTCGACCAGGACATCACACCTTCCCTAACTGCCAAAGTGAGGAACTGTTCCCTCTCACCAAACCACAGCTCAAATAGATCAACAATTTTCATTCTTAAAACCTTTTTGAAGTTAATTTTACAGCAAAACATGACCCCACAAGACAATCAATTGTTTTGTTTCTTTATTGACAAAATTCAACCTGTAGTAGATGGAAACAGTCATCTTATTCCCACCACTCCTTTTCACAGTGACAGTGTGTCGTTGTGACGGTGCAGGTGTGACTGACAGACTCTGCGGGCCCAACGGACAGTGCCGTTGCCGTGCCAACTACATAGGACGGCAATGTGATCAGTGTGCCCCTGGTTACTATGGATATCCAGAATGTTCCTGTGCGTTTTTTCACCCTCTTGCTTTGGCTACACCCACAGGATGGTTACTGCACTGCAGACACTGATTTGCCCACATCAACCTTTACATGACCAAGCTGCTGCTGAGGGGAAAAACGGATGCGTAGTCTCACAGAGCTTAATGTAGCCTCTTCAGCATTTCCCTACTCTGGTCTACCCCCAACAGTACATATTTTTGTTGTGGCCCCATAAGCACACCTGATTCTACTAGTCAACTAATCATCAAGCCCTTGATAAGTTGAATCAGGTGTTTTTGTCCGGGGCCACAACAAAAATGTCTGCTGGTGGTACTGGAGGACCGGAGTTGGGAAACACTGCTGTAGAGCTACTTACATTGATTCTCCCACAATAATCCGTAAAGCCCCACACTGTCATTCACACTGATTTACACCATACAAATAGAATCTGTCTAATCTAGTCATTCTATTTCTATGGTTGACCCATCTTAACCAATACACTTAAATCAACAAGGCAACACTGACTCATTTAAACTAAGTGTATTCTAGTGTGGGCTCATTTCTGTCTTTAAAGGATACATATTGCATATTGAGTATGATTTGTGGCGTCGGAAGCTTTGATTTGAAGTACTATGCCATCTCATTCTCCCATGAAACATCTCACAGTCCCTCTCTCTGTGCCTCTCTCTCCCCAGTCTGCCAGTGTTCTGGGGTGGGTTCCTATGACCCCATGTGTAACCCAGTATCAGGCCAGTGTCTGTGTCGCCCTGGGGTGGTGGGCCAGCAGTGTGATCGTTGTGCTGGGTCAGGCCTCCGCTTTCCCCAATGTTCAGGTAACCCTTCTTAGTCGACGGGCTCTGCACACTAGATAATTTCATAGGCATACCTATAACCTGAACTACTTTGTGAAGTGGAGGTAATGTGGTAATATGATATGACAGCCCTACTGGATATATTGAGGTCGAGGACCTCCCTCTCAAATAGATCAACTATTTTCATTCTCAAAATGTGACCTATTTGAAGTTAATTTTACACCAAAACATGACCCCACAAAAGTTCAAGATTAATCAACTGTTTTGTTTCATTATTGACACATCAACCTGTAGTAGATGGAAACAGTCATCTCTTTCCCACCACTTTTCACAGTGACAGTGTGTCGTTGTGACGGTGCAGGTGCGACTGACAGAGTCTGCGGGCCCAACAGACAGTGCCATTGCCGTGCCAACTACGTGGGACAGCAATGTGACCAGTGTGCCCCCGGTTACTATGGATACCCAGACTGTGCCTGTGCGTGTTTTCACCCTCTTGTTTTGGCCACACCCACGGGAGGGCTATTGCACTGCAGACACTGATTCGCCCACATCAACCTTTACATGACCTAGCTGCTGCTGATGGAAAAACTGATGCCTAGTCTCACAGGGCTTAATGTAGCCTATTCAGCGCTGTAGCTGCAGACCTTGATTCTCCCACAATGACCCTTAAAGCCCATGTTGATTTACCCCACATAAATAAAAATCTGTCTTATCTAGTCATTCTATTTTTATGATTTACCCATAGTTGTCTGAACAAAACAAATCACTGAAAGCAAAGCCGACCCATATAGACTTGATCCATTTAAACATGAGCGCATTCCTGTCTTTAAAGGATACAAATAGCAGATTTACTATGATCTGTGCTGTTAGAGGCATTTGATTTGACAATACGTCATCTCATTTTCCCATGAAACATCTCACAGTCCCTCTCTCTGTGCCTCTCTCTCTCCCCAGTCTGCCAGTGTTCTGGGGAGGGTTCCTATGACCCCATGTGTAACCCAGTATCAGGCCAGTGTCTGTGTCGCCCTGGGGTGGTGGGCCAGCAGTGTGATCGTTGTTCTGTGTCAGGCCTCCGCTTTCCACAGTGTTCAGGGTACCTCACTAGATTATTTATTTACATAAAAAAAAATCTCCCTTCATATTTTGGGGGTTTATTTAGACAGTATAGAAGTAGAGGGGGACATAGACTCAGTGTACAAAACATTAGGAGCCCCTGCTTGAATCAAGGTCTTTCCATGACCAGATGAATCCAGGTGAAAGCTATGATCCCTTATTGATGTCACTTGTTAAATCCACTTCAATCAGTGTAGATAAAGGGGAGGATACAGGTTAAAGAAGGATTTTTAAGCCTTGATACAATTGAGACATAGATTGTATATGTGTTCCATTCAGAGGGTGAATGGGCAAGACAAAAGATTTACGTGACTTTGAACGGAGTATGGTAGTAGGCGCCAGGCAGGTGCCAGGTTTTTCACGCTCAACAGTTTTCTGTGTGTATTAAGAATGGTCCACCACCCAAAGGACATCCAACCAACTTGACACAACTGTGGCAAGCATTGGATTAACATGGGCCAGTATCCCTGTGGATCCCCTGTTTTCAATACCTCAGCACCCTCCCCTTGCGAGGATAATGACACTGAACACATTGGGAGGGATCTTAGACCATTCCTCCATACAGAATCTTTCCAGAACCTTATCTTTCCAAATCCTTTGTCTGCACTTATGGATTGTTTTTCAATGGGTTTAAAGTATGGAGACTGATATGGCCATTGCAAAATGTTGATTTTGTGGGGCCGTTAAGGTCAACGGCATCATGAATTTTATTAACTACCAGGACGTTTTAGCCCAAAACCTGGTTGCCTCTGCCAGGACTGAAACTTGGCCACAAGTGGATCTTCCAGCAAGACAATAACCCTAAGCACACACCAAATCCACAAATAAATAGTTAATTGACCACAGAATCATTGAAAACCTGAGGTTTGAATTGAAGAGGGCAGCCCATAAGTGCAGACAAGGGATATCAAGAATCTGGAAAGATTATTTATGAAGGAATGTCTATGTCGTTATCCTCTCAAGAGGAAGGTGCTGCAGTATTGAAAACGGGACCCAATATTTTTTACCCCCATCTTTTTGAGATTTGTATTACTTGTTAAACAAAATCTCTTTCTCTGAGAAATTGTATTAGTATAGAAGAATATAATACCAAAAAAGTTTTGCATACAATAAAGCTCAGTATTTGTATTTATTTTAAACAATGTTTTTGCTCGTCTTTATCAAGGGATCCAATAATTCCAGACATTTACACATAGGGCGGTGCACAATTGGCTCAGCGTCATCCGGGTTAGGGTTTGGCCAGGGTAGGCCGTCATTGTAAATAAGAATTTGTTATTTACTGACTTGCCTAGTTAAATAAAGGTTAAATAACATTTTAAAAAGACCACAGGCTCTGTTCTCTAAACAATTCCATTGACTACCTGTAACCTAAACCATCTTTGTGATGTGGAGGTAGAGCTGGTCTTAAGATATGCTATCCCCACGGAGATGGTTCAATGGTTATGTTTCACCGGGGGGGGGGGGTGTTTGACTAAATATTAGGCAAACATTTCTCAATGTGGTTTATACAATGTGTAAAATTGATAATTGTAGAGAGAGTTTTCATATCCAGCCTAGTGATATAAGTTACTTCAGTCACCCCGGGTGTGACCTTGCCAACAAAGTACTGTTCTGTAAATGTATTCCGTGGAGCACAGCTGTCTTTCCTCTTCATAAAATAACAATTTGCGTGAAGTTTTTAAAGAAGTTTTTATATCCTCTATTCCAGCCTCTATCAGCCAGTGTAACCCAGCAGGGTCAGAGGTCACCACAGCAGATCCACAAACGGTATGCAACCTATGACTCCCACAACATGGCTGACTGAGAAATACTTACTTAACTTTTAGTTTTTTTTGCCTCCCCCAAAATGGCCCACTCTAAGCCTCTTCGTTCTTTATAATCTTTATAGTTTTATTAGCTGAGGTAATGGGACTACCTACAAGAGAAAAAGCGACTTCCTTAAATATTACAGAGGGAAAAGATGCATCAATGCTTCTGAAACACAGGATTTCCAGAGGTGTGGCGGGGTTGCTTTGTGTGAAATGTTTTGTTAGAAAGAAAACATCACTATCATTGTGAATGGTTATTGAAACATTCTACCTTAGTTGTAGGGTTTTGTTCCGCGTAAAAAAAAAAGCATATCTACTACTTTTTACGCAATATGCTGTAAGTAAGTAGGCTTGTCTAAGCCAGAACGGCCCATGGGGCAGGAACCTATCTCCTCTTTCTGTAGTGTGAGGCAGCTTGATGTACAAGTAATACACCCCCTGGACTCCCCCAATCCGTCTCCTTAGAGATAGCAGGAAGGCCAAAACATTTTTTTTATTTAAAAAAAATTATATATATTTTTTTTTACACTTCAAGGGGTCTTAAAATTCCAAATCAAATATCTAAATGATCTTTGGTATGTGTCTGTCTGTGTGTGCGTGTGCATCTGCGTTTGCACGTGTGTGTCATCCTGATATAGGGTTCCTGTGGCTGTCTGCCCAATGTGGATGGAACCCTGTGTGATACATGTAAACCGCTCCACTGGAACCTAGCAACAGAGAACCCCAGCGGCTGTATAGGTGGGTGACCTGCATATGATCTTACTCGACTAATGTATCTCTGCAGCTATACTGTCCTGCTCCACTCATAACAGATACTCATTTTAAAATTAAGCCTTCATGACATCATGATGTACACTGAACAAAAATATAAACGCAACATGTTTCATGAAGTGAAATTAAAGATCCCAGATATGTTCCATATGCACAAAAAGCTTATTTCTCTCCAATTTTGTGCACACATTTGTTTACATCCTTTGCCAAGATAATCCATCCACCTGACAGGTGTGCTGATTAAACTGCATGATCATTACATAGGTGCAACTTGTGCTGGGGACATTAAAATGTCACTTTAAAATGTGCAGTTTTGTCACACAACACAATGCCACAGTTTTGAGGAATTGTGCAATTGGCAAGCATATTGCAGGAATGTCCACCAGAGCTGTTGCCAGAGAATTTAATGTTCATTTCCTTACCATAAGCCGCTTCCAACGTCATTTCAGAGAATTTGGCAGTACGTCCAACCAGCTGCACAACTGCAGACCACATGTAACCACACCAGCCCAAGACTTCCTCATCTGAAACCAGCCTTCCGGACAGCTGATGAAGCTGTGGGTTTGCACAACAGAAGAATTCCTGCACAAACTGTCAGAAACTGTCTCAGGGATGCTCATCTGCGTGCTCGTCATCCTCACCAGGGTCTTAACCTGACTGCAGTTTGGCGTCGTCACCGACTTCAGTAGGGGAATGCTCACCTTCGATGGCCACTGGAGAAGAGTGCTCTTCATGGATGAATCTGTTTTCAACTGTACCGGGCAGATGGCGAGCAGTTTTCTGATGTCAATGTTGTGAACATAGTGCCCCATGGTGGCGGTGGGATTGTGATATGGGCAGGCATACAGTGCATTCGGAAAGTGTTCAGCCTTATTCTAAAATGGATCAAATAAAACATTTTCCTCATCAATCTACACACAGTGTCCCATAATGGCAAAGCGAAAACAGGTTTTTAGAAATGTTTGCAAATGTATTAAAACAAAAAAAAAACATATTTACATACGTTTTCAGACCCTTTGCTATGAGACTCAAAATTGAGCTCAGGTGCATCCTGTTTCCATTGATCATCGTTGAGATGTTTCTCCGACAGGATTGGAGACCACATGTGGTAAATTCTATTGATTGGACATGATTTGGAAAAGCACACCCCTGCACACCCCATTCTGCAGCATTGAAGGTCCCCAAGAACACAGTGGCCTCCATCATTCTTAAATGGAAGAAGTTTAGAACCACCAAGATTCTTCCAATAGCTGGCCGCCCGGCCAAACTGAGCAATCGGGGAGGTGACCAAGAACCTGATGGTCATTCTGGCAGAGCTCAAGAGTTCCTCTGTGGAGAAGGGAGAACCTTCCAGAAGGAGAACCATCTCTGCAGCACTCCACCAATTAGGTTGAGTGGCCAGATGGAAGCCACTCCTCAGTAAAATGCACATGACATCCCACTTGGAGTTTGCCAAAAGGCACCTAAAGGACTCTCAGACCATGAGAAACAAGATTCTCTGGTCTGATGAAACCAAGATTGAACACGTTGGCTTGAAGCATCACATCTGGATTAAAACCTGGCTCCATCCCTACGGTGAAGCATGGTGGTGGCACCATCATGCTGTGGGGACTAGTCAGGATCGAGGGAAAGATGAACAGAGAAAAGTAGAGATCATTGATGAAAAACTGCTCCAGAACACTCAGGACCTCAGACTGGGGCAAATGTTCACCTTTCAACAGGACCCTGAGCACACAGCCAAGACAACGCATGAGTGGCTTCGGGACAAGTGTTTGAATGTCCTTGAGCCGCCCAGCCAGAGCCCAGACTTGAACCCGATCGAACATCTCTGGAGAGACCTGAAAATAGTTGTTCAGTGACGCTCCCCATCCAACCTGACAGAGCTTGAGAAGATCTACAGAGAAGAATGGGAGAAACTCCCCAAATACAGGTGTGCCAAACTTGTAGCGTCATACCCAAGAAGACTCAAGGCTGTAATCGCTGCCAAAGGGGCTTCAACAAAGTACTGAGTAAGGGTCTGAATACTTATGTAAATGTGATGTTTTTTTGTTTTTTTTGCTTTCACATTTTATTTTACTTTATCTCTTTGGGGTTTAAACAGCTGCATTAAGTACTGCTGTGCATCTCCTCCTCATGGACTGCACCAGATTTGCCAGTTATTGCTGTGAGATGTTACCCCACTCTTCCACCAAGGCACCTGCAAGTTCCCGGACATTTCTGGGGGGAATGGCCCTAGCCCGCACCCTCCGATCCAACAGTTCCCAGACGTGCTCAATGGGATTGAGATCTGGGCTCTTCGCTGGCCATGACAGAACACTGACATTCCTGTCTTGCAGGAAATCACGCACAGAACGAGCAGTATGGCTGGTGGCATTGTCATGCTGGAGGGTCATGTCAGGATGAGCCTGCAGGAAGGGTACCACATGAGGGAGGAGGATGTCTTCCCTGTAACGCACAGCGTTGAGATCGCCTGCAATGACAATACGCTGAGTCCGATGATGTTGTGACACACCGCCCCCAGACCATGACGGAACCTCCACCTCCAAATCGCTCCAGATTACAGGCCTCGGTGTAACGCTCATTCCTTCAACGATAAACGCGAATCTGACCATCACCCCTGGTGAGACAAAACCATGACTCGTCAGTGAAAAGCACTTTTTGCCAGTCCTGTCTGGTCCAGGGACGGTGGGTTTGTGCCCATAGGCGACATTGTTGCCGGTGATGTCTGGTGAGGACCTGCCTTACAACAGGCCTACAAGCCCTCAGTCCAGCCTCTCTCAGCCTATTGCGGACAGTCTGAGCACTGATGGAGGGATTGTGCGTTCCTGGTGTAACTCGGGCAGTTGTTGTTGCCATCCTGTAACTGTCCCGCAGGTGTGATGTTCAGATGTACCGATCCTGTGCTGGTGTTGTTACACGTGGTCTGCCACTGCGAGGACGATCAGCTGTCCCTCCTGTCTCCCTGTAGTGCTGTCTTAGACGTCTCACAGTATGGCCATTGCAATTTATTGCCCTGGCCACATTTGCAGCCCTCATGCCTCCTTGCAGCATGCCTAAGGCACGTTCACGCAGATGAGCAGAGACCCTGGGCATCTTTCTTTTGGTGTTTTTCAGAATCAGTAGAAAGGCCTCTTTAGTGTCCTAAGTTTTCATAACTGGGACCTTAATTTCTTACCGTCTGTAAGCTGTTAGTGTCTTAACAACCGTTCAACAGGCACATGTTCATTTATTGTTTATGGTTCATTGAACAAGGATGGGAAACAGTGTTTAAACCCTTTACAATGAAGATCTGTAAAGTTATTTGGATTTTTACGAATTATCTTTGAAAGACAGGGTCCTGAAAAAGGGGCTTTTCTTTTTTTGCTGAGTTTATTTTGAATTTTAGGCACTCTTAACCAGCACGGCTACCACAGCATTCTGCAGCGATATGCCATCCCATCTGGTTTGCGCTTAGTGGGACTATCATTTGTTTTTCAACAGGACAATGGCCCAGCACACCTCCACAGGCTGTGTAAGGGCTATTTGACCAAGGAGAGTAATGGAGTGCTGCAGCCGATGACCCGGCCTTCACAATCACCCGACCTCAACCCAATTGAGATGGTTTGGGATGAGTTGGACCGCAGAGTGAAAGAAAAGCAGCCAACAAGTGCTCAGCATATGCGGGAACTCCTTCAAAACTGTTGGAAAAGCATTCCAGGTGAAGCTGGTTGAGAGAATGCCAATAGTGTGCAAAGCTGTCATCAAGGCAAAGGGTGGCTACTTTGAAGAATCTCAAATAGGACATATATAACCTTTTTTGGTTACTACATGATTCCATATATGTTATTTCCTAGTTTTGATGTTCACTATGATTCTACAATGTAGAAAATAGTACAAATAAAGAAAAACCCTTGAATGAGTAGGTGTGTCCAAACTTTTGACTGGTACTATTTGTGGGTTATTGTGGAGAGGACTCTCTGTTTAAAACATCTGCCCCCCCCATCCTCATAATTCTACCATGTACAGAACTTCCTCTTCTCAACCAGCCAGTGAGTGCAGTGTAGAAACAGCCCCAGCCTTTGTCCAGATAACTGTCTAAAGTTACAGTTCTGCAAGAATGTTATCACCACTGCTTGCCTGCCTGCTGCCAGGAGATACAGTATATGGATGGAGGGAAGCTAGAAAGAAGATCTTTTAATATTTAGGAATGCCTCAGGTTTTACTGTGGCCGGATGAATACTGAGGATTGTTCTCTGAACGGTTGACAGGATTAGGAGAGAGTAAGAGAGCAGTGGCTCCCCTTGTCCTTTGTGGATATGTGCAGTTCAGAAGATTTACATTTTTTGTTGCTGCTGTTTTTCACCCATGAAAGTGGTGGAATTCTGTAAATAGAGTCTTGTTCCCTATACCCTACAGTGCCCTACCTCTTAATTTCTCTCTCTCTCTCTGTTTCTCACTCTTTTAATCTTCCCTTTAACAGTGTTTGTTATTCTATCATCTCTCTGCTTTTGCTCTATTGTATTGTCATTGCATCGCTGAATAATGTGTGACTCATTTGTTTCAAGTTGTACCTATAGAGCAGACTTTCTCACTTTATACTTCCTATCTCTCTCCCAGAGTGTAACTGTGATGTCAAAGGGACCCTGAGTGGGGTAGGAGAGTGTCAACAGGTGAGTCTGTCTACCTCTGTCTGCTCATACTGTACTGCCATATGATACGGATGGATACATTATGTCCAGCACACCAGTACTAACTGATTTATACATAACTTTACCATAAATCGCTTAATGTTTAACTAGGGGGTCCATTTGTTTTGGATATTTTCCTTTAACCCATGGCATTGTTGAAGGTCTTTCTATAACGCACGGTATAATTCAGTGGCTATTGTTTGAGCTGCTTTTGAAAGCAAAGTCGAATTGAAAACATTATTGGCATTGTTGAATTCGATTTTCATAATGGCAAACAAGTCTGTTCTTTGGTTACCAGTGAAATAACTGTAGCTATCTAGTAAACTTGCTAGCTACTTCAGTGGACGTTGAACACATTTCTACCGGCAAATGTGTTAAATTACAGCCATGGTATAAAAGGGATAATCAATTCAGGGCTCTGTGCGTTCTCTGGAAAATAATGCAACTAGCGCGTAATTCATTATTTTCCATAGAAGGCATAGTCCCTCGTTGATTATCCCTTAATTATTACACTACTAAATCACTATTTACTTTGCAACGTTCAGCTCTCACAAGCAGTTCCCCATTAACTTCAGCATTGTCTACTATTGTAGAAAAGTGGGCAGTGTTTCTGCAAGCCCAACGTGTGCAGCCATACCTGTGACACATGCACGGAGGGCTACTACCTGCTGCAGAAGAGGAACTATTTTGGCTGTCAAGGTGAGTCACCTAACATGAAGCAGACTGGCTTCCTATAAATACACAATCTTCTTTTTATCAGTTTGTCTAACGTGTGGGGAAGTAGCTTAATCAACCATAGAATGTGTCACAAAGGTGTGTCTTTGTCTCACAAAGACTGTCTCACTTGACCGAACATGTTGTGTGAGTAATAGATCAATAATTAACATGTAAAGTAGTGAACTACCTCGAGTCAGGAGTTGACTTTAGGCTCTGTTATGGTTGTTTTAGTCAGAATGACTTCATTGACCTGCTGCCTCTTTCTGATAGGCTGCCAGTGTGATGCGGGTGGGGCCATCAGCAGAGGCTGTGACGAGATGTCTGGACAGTGCCAGTGTCGGAAGAACATAGTCGGCCGCACCTGCAATGAGTAAGGACTGACTGAAACTAAACGCACAATGACAGGATGTATTGCTTCTCAAGTTGTCACATAAATTCACGTTTTTTTCTTCCATTGAAACCCTTGGGCGGGCCGCTTAGCATTTTTTCAGTGTCTACTCCTGAGTGACTAACCAACATTTCTGTTTTGGGGTTTTTAAACAACTAATTGACCAACATTGATTGAATTATTTGAATTCCAGTAATTTTTTTCTATGTTGTTATAGCAGCAAAGGGGGGACCAACTTCAAATTAAAACCCATGGTTTTGAATGAGATGTTTGACGAGCAGGTGTTCAAATACTTTTGGTCATGTAGCTTAGCGTAGAAAGCGTGGTAATTAACTACAATGACCATAAAACATTGCATGCCTACTTGTCTGGTCTGAGACGGGGAGAAGAGAAAAGAAGGATAGAGAGCAGTTGCTTCGTGAGCTATCTCTATCTGAAAACACATGATCTAAGTGATTGATAGTTGGTATTCAGCAGTTATAAAAATATGCCTTATTTACTTTGAAGAACTACTAAAATAGTGATTTTGCCAGACAGCATAGGCAGCAGCTCTATGGAGATGATGACTTGGAATGAAATAATCAAGTCATCAAATAGTCTTAACACAAATGTAATATACCGTACACAACAACTGAAATATTTTGTTAAAGGAAAGCAATATGATTAAATGGTGGTTAGTAAGTGATAAGCAGTAATGGGCAGTCACTACCATCATGGGAGATTTATTAATTGTTTAATTCTTTATTGTTACAGCACTCAACCCACATAATGCATAGAGCATTTAACGTAAAAAATATATATATGGAAGTCAAAAACCGTAATGAATTATTAATAATCAAACCAACCGAACCAACCTCAAAAAGCACTATTTGCTCAGCAGTCGGAAGTTTACATACACCTTAGCCAAATATATTTAAACTCAGTTTTTCACAAATCCTGACATTTAGTCCTAGTGGAAAGTCCCTGTCTTAGTATCACCTCTTTATTTTAAGAATGTGAAATGTCAGAATAATAGTAGAGAGAATTATTTATTTCAGCTTTTATTTCTTTCATCACATTCCCAGTGGGTCAGAAGTTTACATACACTCAATTAGTATTTGGTAGCATTGCCTATAAATTGTTTAACTTGGATCAAACGTTTCGGGTAACCTTCCACAAGCTTCCCACAATAAGTTGGGTGAATTTTGGCCCATTCCTCCTGACAGAGCTGGTGTAACTGAGTCAGGTTTGTAGGCCTCCTTGCTCGCATACGCTTTTCCAGTTCTGCCCACAAATTTTCTATAGGATTGAGGTCAGGGCTTTGTGATGGCCACTCCAATACCTTGACTTTGTTGTCCTTAAGCCATTTTGCCACAACTTTGGAAGTATGCTTGGGGTCATTGTCCATTTGGAAGATCCATTTTGCGACCAAGCTTTAACTTCCTGACTCATGTCTTGAGATGTTGCTTCAATATATCCACATCATTTTCCTGCCTCATGATGCCATCTATTTTGTGAAGTGCACCGTTCCCTCCTGCAGCAAAGCACCCCCACGTGCACAGCTCCATGGCAGAATATGTAGAATCACATGAAATGTGCTTTAAAACTGCGACAATGTATCTCAGCTCCATGGAGCATTTGTACAATTGCAGGAAAATAGTTTAAAAAATGTAACATTTTGCTACACAGCCAAGATGGGGGCCTCAAAAATGTTCTCTGAAATTCAGCCATACCGGTGAGCCGACCATGCTCTGGCCAAGCCCACCACCTAAGGCCCTTCTTGATCCTGAAAAAACCTGGATTTGGAGCAAATGTTGTTACATACTGATGAATGGCAAGAAACAAACTGAATATGTCATCTTCATATAATAGGATACATGCATTATTAATCAAGACTGCCATGATTATGTTCCAAACATATGAAACATAGCTTAAGTGTTTTGTTTTTACTCTTTCCCTCCTCCTTCTCGCCCCTCCTGTCTGACAATACCAGGCCAGCACCTAACTACTTCTTCCCCAGCCTGCACCACCTGAGGTATGAGGTGGAGGATGGCATCACCCCTAACGCCAGGCCTGTACGCTTTGGCTACGACCCCAAGGAGTTCCCGGAATTCAGTTGGAGAGGATACGCCATCATGTCCCCAGCACAGGTAAGACACATGTTGATCTTGATAAGAGGACCTCCAGTCTGTGCTTGCCTGACCTGCCTGTCATCTCAATGATTTAGTAGTGGCTTTTTTTATTTTTGCTTTAAACCTCATTTCTGCTGTACGTTCTTTGTGGAAGTGCTCCTACAAGCATTTCTTATGATGGATATTCTTGGTGGTTCCTTGCCGGTTAGAACTTGTTGAATGTGTTGGGTCTGGCGGTCGTGCATGGTTGTTGGGTTTTGTGGTCAATGTTGTGGTGGCTGTGTTTTTCTTTTGAGTGTGTTGGTGTGAATGTTGGTTGTAGCTTTCTGGAAAGAAGCAGGTCATTCTCCCAGTCAGTCTTAACCCTAGGTGTGTCTGAAATGGCACCCTATTCTCTATATAGTGCATTACTTTTGACCAGGCTCTGGTCAAAAGGAGTGCACTATATAGGGTGTCATGAATTCAGACGCCACTCCTGTTTCTCCTCAGCCAGAGGTGATCCTATCGCTAGCTGTGGGTTTCCCCGGCCCCTTCCACATAGTGTTTCGCTACATCACCACTACCCCCCTCAGGCCCACACAGGGTTGGCGGCACAGGGGGCGAGTCCGAGCCAGGATCTTGGTGGTGGACGAGTCTGGTTTTCACTCTTGCTGTGACTGTAAGTGATGGATGTTTCCCCTTTGCTGCCCTGCTAGCTCTGCTATAAACTGGTCCTAGATCTGTTTGTGCTGTCTTACTACTCCTGTGGTCATGGGACCAGGCTAGCTCTGCTCTGCTCTCCTCTGTTGATCATATTAGCTTACTGCTTGCACTTCTTCTCCTCTAACTCTTTCTATATCTCCAGCTGTCTACCAGCATGGCCTTCTATTCTACTAACAGTAGAGGGTAACACCCGCCCCCTCCCCCCGACCATCACCACCACCATCCTGCACCCCCTCCATAAGTCTGTCTAACTCCTGTCCCTGCAGAGTGAAGTGAGAGTAACAGTGCATGTGGACAAGGCAAGGCGATCCTTGTTCCGACTTGTCCTGCGGTACGCTAACCCCAGCAGCCAGGACAGTGTGACTGGTAGTGTAACGGCTACCTATGTCCGAGGTGGCCAAGGTAAGGCTGCCTCTCTAACTCCTGCTTCACACAAGTCATATTAATCTCCTAACAATCGAACAGAAACAGTTTTATCTCCCATTCACCCTCAAAAACACAGATACTGTACATAGATAAGCCTACTGTATAGGCTGTTAAAGGGTTTGAGCTTTCATCGAAGTCTTTCGTTGATCCTTGCTCTTTTGTTTGGCAATGCATTACTACCGTGAAATGGCATGGAGTGCCTAGACACACCCTTGTTGATATACAGTGTACCTTGAACTACATAAAAACATGTCAACATGTGTGCTGTTAGCTGTGACGTCTTGTGTTGCTGTGTTTAGCTGCATTTAGCTGTATCCTGACTGACTGATTGATTGTATCCTGCAGGGTCAGGTCAGAGTAAGGAAGTGGTGTTTCCTCCAAGCTCCTCCCCTGCCTACCTCACAGTCCCTGGCGATGGCTTCACTGAGCTCTTCTCTCTGACCCCTGGGAAATGGATCATACGCATCCGGGCAGAGGGCCTTCTACTGGTGAGACCAGAATCTGTAAAAACACATACAGAAGAGAAAATAAGGATGCAAAAAGGTAGACGGATAGATCATACATCTGTTCTTTTCTCTCTCTGCTCTTCACCCCCCTCCCAGGACTACTTGGTGCTGCTGCCAAGTGATTACTACGAGGCTCCCGTCCTCCAGGAGAAGATCACTCAGCCCTGCACGTACACATCCACCGCCAACAGAGACGCAAAGTAATCCCTGTGTTCCCTCAATCCTCTTTACCATGCCATACTATTCTGTCATGTGAATGTTGGCTCCAGACAGTGTGCCTGTTGAATGTATGGACGCATGGGGAGTGAGTAGCTCCGTTTTGTACCGACAGAACTGTGGTTATATGTAGAAGCTAGGCAACAAGAGTTTAAATTAAGCTTCTAAAATCAATAGATCAATATATCCCGAAGCAACTGGGAGAGAGTGAGCAGTCAGTTATGTACAACCGCGAACCAATCAGTTAGTAACGTAACGCAGCGACACAAACCCAACAAGCCATGGCTTCCCTCAGAGGAAAAGACAAGGAGCAACTTGGAGACGAAAATGAGAGTAATGAACAGCTAAGGATATCCAGGAAAACATGGCTAAAATGCTCTCAATGCCACCAAAACAAACCAACTGTTACAATCTGTTGTTAAGAAAGTAGATTTGCTCTAAAAGAATGTGAAGTCTATCGTGTCAGACATGCACAAGGCGTGCGCATAAACGAACAAGGCAACAAAATGTGCCTTCTGGAAACAGGGTTGCATACTTTAAAATATGAACTGGACCAGCAGAAAATAGAATCAGATGAAACAACATGAGAATATTGTCCTTACCAGAAGAAGGAAAAAGGAGACCTTTCAGCTACATGGTCAAACGGATACCAGAGGAGCTTGGCGTGGATAAATCACCAGAGAATCTGGAAGATGCCATCGGATCTGCGTGAAACAGAAGAATGTTAAATACCATTGTATGTTAATCTTCAAGTTGTGGAACTATAAGACCAACATCAACATTCTGAAGGCACAGGGGAGATCAAAATCCACTGTCAGTCCATTCTATTCGTCCAGGACCTTTCTGCTAAGGTGAGAAAAACCCACAAGCAATACATTCCCGATCAGACATTCAATGGAGGAAAAAGGAATCAAGTCTCAACTCTGCTTCCCAGAAGTGCTGTGTGTATGGAAAGGAACATGAAAGATGGAATTCACAAGCGCAGATGAAGCCCTTTCCAGTTGAAGAAGAGCTCACTGTTCTGAGGAGAGGACAAAGTATGAAAAAGCCATAAACACACTAGGCTACATACAATAATATCTAAGACCAGCTTATCAAAGTAATGATATAAGTAGCCAATGCCAATGAGCTACATGGACATGGAAAGACAATACAAAAGAGGAATTATGAACTGGGTGGTTTGAGTCCTGAATGCTGATTGGCTGACAGCCTTGGTATATCAGACCGTATACCACGGGTATGACAAAACATAATTTTTTTTACTGCTCTAATTACGTAGGTAAACAGTTTCTAGTAGCAATAAGGCACCTCGGGGGTTTGTGATATATGGCCAATATACCACGGCTAAGGGCTGTCTCCAGGCACTCCGCGTTGCGTCGTGCTTAACAACAGCACTTAGCCGTGGTATATTAACCATATACCCCCCCCCACACACACACACTCATTCCACTCTCAGTGGACCCACTTTCCCCAAGTAGACCCCTATCAGCCACTATATGTTAATTAAATATACAAGGTAATACAAACTGACCACAGTACTTAAGTGGCATTTTTCCTCCAATGTATGTACAATGACATAATCCAGTCTTTTGGTACATTAGGAGAGGAGTTGGAGCTTAAAAGCCCTAAAAAGGCATAACGCCTCAAAGGACAAAGAAGTACTTTGCTTTATGTTTTTTGTGTGTTCTGTCTGCTCAGACCACATGCTCACACGCTCTATATGTATGTATGCATGTATGTATGTATCTATGTATATGTGTATGTAATGTATTCATACTATGACTTTCCCATTTCATGGAATTCCCACTGCCCTCATATGACATGTCTGCTAAAATATTTCATCTTTGATTCTATAAAGACCAATAAAATCCAACTTACTTTACTTGGAATGTGCACAGGCTTCATGAGGGGGGGGGGGGGATCATATGGTTCTGGAACACTTAAAGAGATTGTCAGCAGATGTGGTTTTCCTACAAGAGTTACATTTAAAAACAATGAGAAATTTAATATTTTTGCTGCCAATGACTGGAACGAACTGCAAAAATCACTACATTTGGAGACTCTTATCTCCCTCACTAGCTTTAAGCACCAGCTGTCAGAGCAGCTCACAAATCACTGCACCTGTACATAGCCCATCTGTAAATAGCCCGTCCAACTACCTCATCCCCATATGTATTTATTTATTTATCTTGCTCCTTTGCACCCCAGTATCTCTACTTGCACATTCATCTTCTGCACATTCTACCATTCCAGCGTTTAATTGCTATATTGTAATTACCTCGCCACCATGGCCTATTTATTGCCTTACCTCCCTTATCCTACCTCATTTGCACCTGCTGTATATAGACTTTTTCTACTATATTATTGATTGTATGTTTGTTTATTCCATGTGTAACTCTGTGTTGTTGTATGTGTCAAACTGCTTTTCTTTATGTTGGCCAGGTTGCAGTTGCAAATGAGAACTTGTTCTCAACTAGCCTACCTGGTTAAATAAAGGTGAAATAAAAAAAAAGATTTAAAGTGGAGCTGGGTTGGAGAGGCCTATGCTGCCACCTACTGTAGTAACAGCAGATGTGTAGGCATAGTGATAAATAAGAACATAACATTTTTCCTTATATCCGAGCACACCTTACGTGGTGACCAATACACATCTATCACACCAGGGGCAAATCTGGTGTTTTTAGATGGAATTCAAGCTATATTAGATCAAATCCAGACAGGAACTATTATTTTAGCAGGCAACCTAATATTCTATATTCTATAAGATTGACAGATGGCTTAATAAAAAAGCAAATACATTTTTATCTCTATAAATAATTAACTGGACACCTGGAGACTGACATTCCCAATGACAAAATAGTTTTTTCTCTCAAAGTAAGAAAGCTATTAAATAATTTTTATTTCCAAAAATGCACTCAACAATTTACTGGGTTCAAAAATCCATGAAATAGTGATATCGGATCATTCTCCGTTATCATCCATAATTACACCAATCGCAAATACACTTAGCGACAGAGTATGGAGAATGAACAGAGTACATCTTCAAGACCCGAGATGTATTAAATACGTAAATATATATATTTGTTTAAACCTTTACAATTACAAAAGTAGACATGGAGAAAAGCCAGTTCCCGTTATAATTTGGAATGCTTTTAAGGCGTACATTGGGGAAATGATAATCTCATGCTCTGCAAAAGTTAAATCTGAGTTATACATATTTAGTAAATTAATAAGTATCTTAGAACTAGACCATTAAAACAATCTTTACAAAGTAAAGACAAAAATAAAATGTCTGATCAAACAGGAATATGGTGTTTTACTTTTGAAGAGAGCCAACAACTACAGGTTAAACTCAAATAAAGCATACTAGTTAATGGCAAATACACCTGGTAAAAATCTCGCAGCCCTCACAAAACGAATACACACCAAACCAGTTATAATCTTAGATTATAAAGATACAGATGTGTTAATTAGAAACAACAATGTGATTAATTACAATTTTAAAAGCTTCTTAGAAAATCTATATAAATCAGAATTAAACAACAGCAGAATCACCCAAAAATAATTATTAGACACTGTTAAAACATTCACGCAGAGAAAAGCAGCAGGAATGGATGGCTTTCCCATAGAATTCTATTTAATATTTTTGGACAAAATAGCGCCCCCATTTACACAAATGACATCACACGTCACTCAATTCAGTGCCTCCTAGTTTAATGTTTCAAACAGTTATTTCAGTTATGTTAAAACCAGATAAATCTGGAGTCTCCTGCTGATTACAGACCCATAAATTGAATAAATTGTGACAATAACATTTTAACAAAGCTCATAAGCAATAGAATGGCAAACCTTTTACCGGACTTGATACATATTAATCAAACAGGGTTTATTAAAAACATACACTTACAAATAAATACAAGAACGTGTTTCAGTTTAATAGGATAGGAAAAAGAACAAGATATAGATTTATCAATAATGGCTGATGCCGACAAGGCTGTCTGGAATGGCCATTTCTATTCAAAACTTTGGAAATGTTCAACTTTCCATCTGAAATAGTACATTTTAATAAAAATATTATATAAATATCCTAAAGCAAAAATATACACAAATAATACATTATCGGATTAAATTGCTTTAGAAAGGGGCACAAGACAGATGTCCTCTCTCCCCCTCCAGTTTGTACTGGCAATTGAACCGCTAGACAGGACCCACAGGTAACAGGTATCAGTATTTGTTAACATGAATATAAACAAAACTTATTTGCAGACAATCTTCTGATATACCTGACCAATATTGAAAAGTCAATGCCCCTCTGCTAAAAGTATTTTCAGAATACTCTAAAATCTCAAATGAAATAATGGCAATAGGCTAAATAAAAATAATAACTCATGATCTACAGCAATCCTTTAAGGGGACTACAAAAAATATAAATTACTTAGGATGTTTAAAAAGTGACAAACATATAAAGATAACTTTATCCCATTACTCAACAATATGAAAGCAGACCTTATTAAATGGAACAATCTTCCCATAAATCTAACGGGTAGACTAAACTTATTCAGAATGGCATGGCTCCCAAAGTTTTTATTCTTATTCTTGGTAATACCAATTAACCCACCGAAGACATTCTTTTAAAAAATATACTCGGTCATAACAGACTTCATATGGGCAAATAAAAGTCATATAATAAAAATGAAAGTTTTACATGTTTCTAAATCTGAGGCTGGTTTTAACCTTCCAGATTTGGAATTGTATTAATTCGCCACCCAAGGCTTTTACTTGCGACATATAAATGCACTAAAGAGGAATAATGGGTACATATTGAATATGCGCATGTTCATACCCAGAATCTTTTCATGTGTCTATTTTCAAAGAATGGAGCTAAGAACATGAACAACTTTATAGTTAAGTACAATATAACAACATGGAAGAAAGTGAAACAGATTCTACAAGAACCAATATCACTCCCTAAAAACACAACCTTGTGGAACAATCCTTAGATAGCTATTCAGAATTCACCGATAAATTGGTCCACGTGGAAAACATAAATTACTTGGTAATAGGAAATACATTTATTTCCATGACAGCATTAAACAGCATAAACATTTTCAAATACATGCAACTTTATGCAAGTTTATCACAAAATTTTGATTTGAAATATTTTCAGCATCAGAGCAACCTTGAGGGAATCCTATTTGAGTCAGAAAAGTGCTGGAGATGGGGGTGTGGGCATGTCGCTGTGATCAGGGGTGATGTAGTTGATGTTTGAGTTATAATGTTGTTTGTATGTTTTGTATTGTTAATACATTTTTTATAAAATCTTACAAAAAAAACATTTTGTACTGTACATGCTGTAGACTGAGTGCTGTTGTCTTTGTCTCCTCTGTGTTTTCCAATGTTTTTTTTAAGCATGCCATCCCCAGACTGTTAACCACTCTTGTGTCTCCCTCCCTCGTTCCAGCTGTCTGTTGTATAAGCATGTGGCGATGGACAGGTTGAGCTCTGTGCTGGGCTCTCAAGGCCTGTTCTCCAGCCGGAGGAGACGCAGGAGCAGACAGGCTCGTGTCCACCGGCCCACCCCAGACCACCCTGACATGGCCTCTCTCACCGGGAGACAGGTGGGTCTATGTCTGGGGCTTTGCTGATCCACGCTCACACACACGCACGCTTGCACATACGCACACACACAAACACGCTCACAAACATACGTTTTGTTGCTATGATTGGGATAGTTTATGGTTAAAAACGATTTTATAGTTTGACGTTATGTTTATAGTGTGACTCTGGGAGAATGTATCTGAGCTCTCCTATGTCTGTGTGTGTCCTGTAGGCCCAGTTACAGCTGAACCTGCGTGTGTCTCGCCCCGGTCCCTACATCCTGGTCCTGGAGTATGCCAGCGAGGTGGACATGGTCCAGAACATCAACCTCATCATCACTGGCCAATCAGAGAGCCAGATCCAGGCCAGAGCCAACATCTACAGCTGCCAATTCAGGTTTGTGGGTTTAATGTATGTGAGTGTGTATGCGTGCGTGCATTATTCATTCCTGTCCTTCTTGAACACAGTATATTGTTTATATAGTATGTACTCGAGAGGCAGTTTTGGCAAGTCATTTGTGTGTCATTTGTGTAATAAACCTGTTTTAATGCCGCTCTCCAGCTCTATAATGCCATTGATCATTGAGAGTGTTTACCTAATACAGCTTCCTGTGTCGGAGTGTGGCAGTAGATGGAATAAATCGCATGGCAGTGTTCCAGCTTACCCATAAGGCCGAGCTCCTTCTCCAGACCTCCACAGCCTCACTGCTGCTGGTGAGAAAGAACTGCGCCTCTCATTGCATGACAATAACTTGTGCAACCTCTTCTGCTTTGTCGTCCATTTCTTATATTGAAGTGTGCATATTATTTAGTAAGAGGAAGGGTACCGTCCCTATAAGCGAGTTTATAAAGTTTATATTAAAATGAAGTATACTTTTATTTCCTGTCACTATATTTACTGTATATTCCTCTCAGTATAAAGTGTATGCAGTGCCTGCAGAGGAGTTCTCCATGGAGTATGTGAACCCCAAGGTGCTTTGTGTATCTATCCATGGACGCTTCACTGAGGACAGGTAAGCCATTTTACTTAATAATACTATGTTGTTCGATTGCCAGAGGACTTAGTGACTTCTTCAAACACTCTCTAAAATAGACAGCTTGTTCCTTTGACAACTAGTCATCAGCAGCAATTACCAAACGTGGCAGTAAAGGTAGTGTTTTATATTTTACAGGCAGTCGGCTGTTGTGCAACCAATACTCCTTTCTCTGGGGGTGGATACTAGCTGTTGTATTGTAGATACTTATCTTCCACACCTGTTTTCCAGGTGTGATTCCATGCATTCCTCAGGCAGGTCACAGAGTCTCCTACCTGAAGCTGTCTGATCTATGGGCCAACCTCTCACTTTCCCCTCTCCCTCTCCTAACCCCTCTCCTACAGTATGTATGGACTGTACCCTCTCCCTCTCCTAACCCCTCCCCTCTCCCTCTCCTAACCCCTCTCCTACAGTATGTATGGACTGTACCCTCTCCCTCTCCTAACCCATCCCCCTCTACCTCTCCTAACCCCGCTCCTACATTATGTATAGACTGTACCCTCTCCCTCTCCTAACCCCTCTCCCTCTCCTATCCCCTCTCCCTTTCCTAACCCCTCTTCCTCTCCTATCCCCTTTCCTAACCCCTCTCCCTCTCTTATCCCTTCTCCTATCCCCTAACCCCTCTCCCAAACCCTCTCCCTCTACCAACCCCTCTACTAACCCCTTTCCTAACCCCTCTCCCACTCCTATCCACTCTCCCTCTCCTAGGCCCTCTCCCCACATACCTCTGTTCTCCACCCAGCACAACTGCGCTTGATGAAGCTTGCCTGGTGCAATGGAACCATTGGAATAGTACCAAAAGTGCACATCTGCACTTTTGGGACTAGTATATGAAAGAAAACAAATCATATTTGAAGCCAGGTCTGACCGCCAGGGACCACTCCAGGATTTACTACCATGTTTGCTCCTGATGACTAGATGTCAACAGCAACAGTCCTGTTATTGTACAGCTGTTTTTTACCGGCTGTTTTACTCCACTTTACCCACTGAGTGTAAATTGACTGCCTGCCTGGCTCCACTATTGTTGAAGGCAATTAGTAAGTTCATATTTTATTGAAAATAGTGAAGGGGGGGGATCTATTGTCAAGACACTTGAAATAACTAATTTGTTTGATGGTGATGGTTTATGCACATTACAGAAGGCCTTTACTTTCATGGTGCTCTGCTGTTTCCACTAAAACAAATAAGGAGGGAAAGCATTAAAAGATCCAGCCTGAGAAAACAAAAAGCTTGCCATGTGTTGGTGATAAGAGCAATGATAAGGACTTAAAACTGAGAAAAGAAAGAGTGAGCGTTTGACTGAAAGGGATGTTTTGTCAGATTGTGAAAGGAGTCAGGCTCCAGTATTAGACTTCAGTAAGAGGAAGAAAGAGAAAGGGAGAGGTAACCTTTTACTGCAGTGTACTAAATGAAGGTCATACAGAGTGTTTCTTGGTGCATTAGTCTTAAACAAATCGACTTTGAAACAAAAGTATTCACCTCAGACACACGTTTATGGGCTTAAAAACAGAAGGCAGCTGTACCATGTCAGATATAGAGTTGAAATGTATTAAATTTTGAGTTTGCATTCCAATATTACACTTTATATATACTGAACAAAAAATATAAACGCAACATGTAAAGTGTTGGTCCCATGTTTCATGAGCTGAAATAAAAAATCCCAGAAATGTTCCATACGCACAAAAAGCTAATTTCTCCTTTGCCAAGATAATCCATCCACCTGACAGCTGTAGCATATCAAGAAGCTCATTAAACAGCATGATTATTACACAGCTGCACCTTGTGTTCGGGACAATAAAAGGTCACTCTAACAAGTGCAGTTTTGTCACACAACACAATGCCAGTTTTTATTTTTTATTTTTATTTTATCATCCCCTTCTCCCCAATTTCGTGGTATCCAATTGTTAGTATTTACTGTCTTGTCTCATCGCTACAACTCCCGTATGGGCTCGGGAGAGACAAAAGTCGAGAACCATGTGTCCTCCGAAACACAACCCAACCTAACACAGCGCGCATCCAACCCAGAAGCACCAATGTGTCAGAGGAAACACTGTACACCTAGCAACCTGGTCAGCGCGCACTGCGCCCGGCCTGCCACAGGAGTCGCTAGTGTGCGATGAGACAAGGATATTCCTACCAGCCAAACCCTCCCTAACCCGGACGAAGCTAGGCCAATTGTGCGTCGCCCCATGGACCTCCCGGTCACGGCCGGCTGCAACAGAGCCTGGGCTCGAACCCAGAGTCTCTGGTGGCAGCGATGCAGTGCCTTAGACCACTGCGCCACCCGGGAGGCCCTACAATGCCACAGTTTTGAGGAAGTGTGCAATTGGTATGCATATTGAAGGGATGTCCACCAGAGCTGTTTCCAGATAATTTAATGTTAATTTCCTTACCATAAGCCGCTTCCAACGTCATTTTAGAGAATTTGGCAGTACGTCCAACCGGCTGCACAACCGCAGACCACATGTAACCATGCCAGCACAGGACTTCCTCATCTGAAATCAGCCTTCCGGACAGCTGATGAAGCTGTGGGTTTGCACAACAGAAGAATTCCTGCACAAACTGTCAGAAACTGTCTCAGGGATGCTCATTTGCGTGCTTGTCATACTTACCAGGGTCTTGAAGTGTTGAGGGTGTGTGCAATTGGCATGCTGACTGCAGGAATGTCCACCAGAGTGGTTGCCAGAGAATTTAATGTTAATTTCCTCTACCATAAGCCGCCTCCAACGTTGTTTTAGAGAATTTTCCAGTACGTCCAACCGGCCTCACAACCGGAGACCATGCCAACCCTGGACCTCCACATCTGGCTTCTTCACCTGTGGGATCGTCTGAGACCAGTCACCCTGAAAGCTTATTAAACTGAGGAGTATTTCTGCCTGTAATAAAGCCCTTTTTGTAGAGAAAAACTCATTCTGATTGGCTGGGCCTGGCTCCCCAGTGGGTGGGCCTGTGCCCTCCCAGGCCAAACCAAGGCTGCTCCCCTGCTCAGTCATGTGAACTCCATAGATTAGGGCCCAAAGAATTTATTTCAATTGACTGATTTCCTTATATGAACTGTAACTCAGTAAAATCGTTGAAATTGTTGCATGTTGCGTTTATATGTTTGTTCAGTATACATCACAGAAGACTGAAATGTAACAAAACTATTTGACATAGAAACAACGGAAAACATTCCACCCATGAGGCCACTAGCTCATTTGACTGCAGGAAAGGGCTTTGGGGGTAAATATGAAGTCTTTAGGGCATAGGGGATTGCAGCGGGATCAGTGGGTTCGCTGTGTGTGTGTGTGTGTGTGGTGTGAGTAATTTATTTGGGATTTCTATACATTGATGAGAGAGAATGTGATAGTTATTCTGATGTCATCATTTGAAAGCTGCTTACTCAAGATTTCACAGGTCACAGCCTTTAACTGGTCACTGACCCTGGTAATAACCCGTCGGTGTTTTCCAGTAGTGCTTGGCAAACACTTCAGAAGCACTAAGAGGCTGCATCTGAACTGGGCCCTGGTCTAACGTACACTCTTAAAAAATAAAAGTTCTTTGTCTGTCCCCATATGAGAACCCTTTGAAGAACCCTTTTTAGTTCCAGGTAGAATCCTTTTGGGTTCCATGTCGAACCCTTTCTACAGAACCAAAAAGGGTTCTACCTATCACCAAAAAAGGTTATCCTATGGAGACAGCCAAAGAACCATTTTTGAACCCTTTTTTTCTAAGACTGTAGTGCACTATATATAGGGAATAGGGTGCCATTTTAGACGTGCCCTCAGAGTTGCTTTAACTAACCTTACCCTCATCTGTTCTGTTCCCCCACCTCTCATCCCTCCTTCCATCCCTCCTTCCAGTCAGTACTGTGTTCCCAGCCAGTATGACAGGCCCTCCTCAGCTCTAGTTCTGCACGCAGCTCGTGATGGGCGCCTCTCCTCCCACCGGGTCGTCCCCCAGCAGAGGGAGATTGAGGAGTGGAGACAGAGACGACAGTCAGGGGCAGGGGGATTCCCTCTCCCTGGAGTTCAGAGTGAAGGGGTACTACTAAAATCTCCCCAGGTACATGCATGGAGATGGCTCACATAATGCTGCTGCTGCTTGGAGTGGGACCTGGCACTGGAAAGCATGTGGGGCTTGAGACATGAAGCCCTCAGCTTCACTAACATTAATGGCAGTAACTCTGACATCTATAGTTCTAAATATATTATAGCTGTATGTTAGATAATGAGCATGTTTCAAATTATGCAAACACACTTTCTCTCATCTCTTATCGTATACTGTCTCTGTGGTATTGACCAGAGGATGTTTCTCAACATGTGTCCATCCTGTGTTGTGTTTCTCCAGACTGAGATCAGTTTCAGTGCCAGAGTGGAAGCTCCTGGCAGGTATGTGTTTGTGGTTCACTACTGCCAACCTGAACACACCACCTTCCCTGTAGAGGTGCGGGTGGAGGCTGGACGCACCTGGACTGGTGAGTTTGGTGCGCAATGTAGGTGTATAAAGAGGTTGACCCAGATAGATATGGTTGGATAGAGAGTGTATATGATCAAGGATCTTACTGACCCCCGACATCACCGGCCAAGATGTCATGAAATCTACAAATAATGAATGTGATATCAATTGTCATAAACATAGTAGCTAGTTCCCTATTCTATGGTATTGTTGTCTAGGAAAGGTTTTGGGGGGTCCTAGTGGTCTCTGGTGCTGGGGGGGATTCTCTTTTAAGAGCAGATTAGGCATCTGACTTGCGCCCCACATGACAAGATGATCAAAGGCCTCGGACACACTTGATGGGGAGGGGGGTTGATGAGGAGGGATTACCGCGTGGCGCAACTGATGTCTTTTCCCCTTCCCTCTTTCTACTCCTCCCTCTCTCTCCTTTACCTTGCCGCTGCTCCTCCCCCACATCCCTCTCTCCCCCAAGGCTTTGTAAACGCCTCCTTCTGCCCTGGTGTCTCTTGCTGCAGGAAGGTGGTCATCGCTGAGAGGCGCATTGCTCTGGACCTTCCCCAGCAAGACGTTGCCATCTCTCTCAAGGTTCCACCCGGGAAGACTCTCACTCTGGTCAGTCACATACAATTTGTTGGTCAGTCATGGTCACTGGGTTAATTCCTTATTTTGGCAATGTTCAATGTCTATACTAGCATACCACTAAGAATACATGCCCAAATTGTTGCTTCAATGGCCTCCCGGGTGGCGCAGTGGTCTAAGGCACTGCATCGCAGTGCTAGCTAGCTGTGCCACCAGAGATTCTGGGTTCGAGCCCAGGCTCTGCCGGCCGCGACCGGGAGGCTCATGGGGCGATGCACAATTTGCCCAGCGTCGCCCGGGTTAGGGAGGGTTTGGCCGGCAGGGATATCCTTGTCTCATCGCGCACAGTGTTTCCTTCGACACATTGGTGCGGCTGGCTTCCGGGCTGGATGTGCGTTGTGTCAAGAAGCAGTGCGGCTTGGTTGGGTTGTGTTTCGGAGGACGCTTGGCTCTCGACCTTCGCCTCTCCCGAGTCCGTACGGGAGTTGCAGCGATGAGACAAGACAGTAACTACTACCAATTGGATACCACGAAATTGGGGAGAAAAAGGGGTAAAATAAAATAAAACATTTGTTTCTTCATTTCAAGCAGCATGTTAATGTGGATCGTAGAAGAGTCTTTGCCCGTACTGTAAGGTGGTGAACAGATATTCCTGTCTTAAAGAAAACAGACTAGGCCTGTGTGGTGATGCCTGTAGTGTAATTTAGGAGCCAAGAATAGCCTAGAGGTTTACAAGGTTGGCACTGTGAGACTCTCTCCTCAGTGTTATATCATGTCCCCAACAACAACAATGCACTACTGTATTCTACCTGGCAACACCCCACTGCACACTGTTAGAGCTTTCCAACCTAGTAACAAAGTGAAACACACAGCTAAGTTTGTATTTGCTGTAGAGCAGGGGTAGTCAACTAGATTTAGACGCGGGCCAATTTTTTTGGTCAGAGTAGATGGTTGGGGGTCCGGAACATAATTATAATCATTTGTACACTGCAAATTTACCAAATTTAATCCCAAAAAGAGAAAAAAAATTACATAGAGACAAGATTAAAACATTTTATTTGTGGGAATACTTGGGGACAGATTTCCTAAATGAAACACATTTTTATCTGGATTCCTGGTGATTTTAGTCTTTTTTCCCCCCAAAATGAAATATTTATTATTATTACATATCACTTGTGGGCCTATTTGGGCTACGGGCCTCCTGTTGCCGAGCCCTGTTGTAGGGTGTTTAATTAAGCAATAAGGAGTGCCTGGAGACAGCCCTTAACCGTGCTATATTGGTCATATACCACAAACCCCCGAGGTGCCTTATTGCTATTATAAACTGGTTACCAACGTAATTAGAGCAGTAAAAATAAATATTTTGTCATACCTGTGGTATACAGTCGAATATACAGTACCACGGCTGTCAGCCAATCAGCATTCAGGGCTCGAACCACCCAGTTTATAATGCAGCATTCCCCACGTAGTCTCCCGCTGCAGACCAACAACAACAAAACAGCTCAACGTATCACTGAAATGCCCTTTTGTTTGTTTTTATACATCTTTTCAATTTAAAGTCTGTCAGATAAAACTGTTTCTTAAGCTATGATAAGTATCAAAGTGGAAGAATTTCAGAGAGATAAGCCTACAGCAGTGTTGGGTTTTGACAAGATTTGTTATGTTTTGTTCCGCTTCTTCAGGATTATATCTTGGTGGTTCCTGATGATAGCTACACCCCTGATTTACTGAAAGAGAAGCCACTGGATAAGTCATCTGATTTCGCCAGACAGTGTGAAGGTCAAGGCTTTTATATAGAGTAAGTATTCAGTTCACTGACCGTGTTCTCAAGACTTAGCCCTAGCATAACCTGCCTTGTGGAATGGGTTCAACTGCTTTGCTGAGTGATTTGAAGATTAGATGAATGAGTATTGATATCAGTCAGGCTACCTCTGGCGAGCACATGGAGGGCTGTGCGGCCCCCCAAAGAAATGCCACCCCACACCATGACTGACCCACCGCCAAACCGGTCATGCTGGAGGATGTTGCAGGCAGCAGAACGTTCTCCACGGCGTCTCCAGACTCTGTCACGTCTGTCACATGTGCTCAGTGTAAACCTGATTTCATCTGTGAAGAGCACAGGGCGCCAGTGGCGAATTTGCCAATCTTGTTGTTCTCTGGCAAATGCCAAACGTCCTGCACGGTGTTGGGCTGTAAGCACAACCTCCACCTGTGGACGTCGGGCCCTCATACCACCCTCATGGAGTCTGTTTCTGACCGTTTGAGCAGACACATGCACATTTGTGGCCTGCTGGAGGTCATTTTGCAGGGCTCTGGCAGTGCTCCTCCTTGCACAAAGGCGGAGGTAGCGGTCCTGCTGCTGGGTTGTTGCCCTCCTACGGCCTCCTCCACGTCTCCTGATGTACTGGCCTGTCTCCTGGTAGCGCCTCCATGCTCTGGACACTACGCTGACAGACACAGCAAACCTTCTTGCCACAGCTCGCATTGATGTGCCATCCTGGATGATCTGCACTACCTGAGCCACTTGTGTGGGTTGTAGACTCTGTCTCATGCTACCACTAGAGTGAAAGCACCGCCAGCATTCAAAAGTGACCAAAACATCAGCCAGGAAGCATAGGAACTGAGAAGTGGTCTGTGGTCACCACATGCAGAACCACTCCTTTATTGGGGGTGTCTTGCTAATTGCCTATAATTTCCACCTTTTGTCTATTCCATTTGCACAACAGCATGTGAAATGTATTGTCAATCAGTGTTGCTTCCTAAGTGGACAGTTTGATTTCACAGAAGTGTGATTGACTTGGAGTTACATTGTGTTGTTTAAGTGCTCCCTTTATTTTTTTGAGCAGTGTATATTGGAGGTATTTGCTTCCTACACTAATATATTACCAGAATATCCTTCCTAGAGTATCCCATCCACAATACCGTCCATCGCAGTTTCTAGCTGTGCCACTAGAGATCCTGGTTCGAGTCCAGGCTCTGTCGCAGCCGGCCTCGACCGGGAGACCCATGGGGCTACGCATAATTAGGGGAGCGTTGTCCGGGTTAGGGGAGGGTTTGGCCGGCAGGGATGTCCTTGTCCCATCGCGCTCTAGTGACTACTGTGGCGGGCCGGGCGCAGTGCACGCTGACATGGTCGCCAAGTGTACGGTGTTTCCGCCGACACATTGGTGCGTCTGGCTTCCAGGTTAACTGGGCATTGTGTCAAGAAGCAGTGCGGCTTGGTTGGGTCGTGTTTCGGAGCAGTCGTGTTTCCCTACCTTCACCTCTCCCGAGTTCGTACGGAGTTGCAGCGATGAGACAAGACTGTAACTACCAATTGGATACCACAAAATTGGGGAGAAACAGGTATAAAAGTTTTTAAAAATGTATTAAATAGTTTGTAAAGGTAGACTCAGAGATTTGATGTATATGCAGAAAGTTAACATAGTGGGCACATTTTCGCAACAACTCCACTGTTTTGGTGCCCTGGCTACTTTGCTCTGAACGGCGTGAGGCGAACCCGTGCACATGCGCAGATACTGTGTGTGACTGTGTGAGAGCGAAGTCTTGCGTCTCGCTCATCTCAATATCTGTGGTGCTGCTCTTGGCAACGTCATTTTGCTGTGTCTACCTTTAAATGTGTGGATGTAAAAACTATAACTGGAGAATTTCAGAATTACTTTTTTTGATTGACCCCTGGCCTGAATGTTCTCGTCCTGATCCAACTTCCCACAGCCCCAGAACCTCCTCCCAGTTCTGCCAAGTCTCGACTCGCTCCCTGGTAGCAGCCTACAGTGATGGGGCCCTGCCTTGCTACTGTGATAAGTCAGGAGCCACGGGGCCCACCTGTAACCCTGTAGGGGGCCAGTGTCCCTGTCGGCCCCATGTTATCGGTCGACAGTGTACACGATGCGCCACAGGATACTACGGCTTCCCTTACTGCAAACGTGAGTGGATTTCACTTACTAAAATGTCCCTTTCTCACACACACACACACACACACACACACACACACACACACACACACACACACACACACACACACACACACACACACACACACACACACACACACACACACACACACACACACACACACACATTCACACACAGTGTCCTATCCTAACCTGTCTTTATCCTCTCTTCCCTTCAGCCTGTGAGTGTGGCCAGCGGCTGTGCCACGAGGTGACAAGTCAGTGTATCTGCCCGCCCCAGACAGTGAAGCCAACCTGTGATGTGTGTGAGAGCCAGACGTTCAGCTACCACCCTCTAGTGGGCTGTGAGGGCTGTGACTGCTCCCCCAGCGGAGTCAGGCCCAACGCAGGGAGAGACTGTGACCGCGACACCGGACAGTGCATGTGAGTGGCCTTCTGTCTGATCTGACCTACACCATACTATATGTGTCACTAATGCCAGTGTGTATCATATGTGGTGATTGTGAATTATTGTTAGATTATTGTGTGTTTATTTGTATATGCCTAATCCATCCACTAAAAATGTAAGTGTGACCATAGCTCTTTAAATGTGACCCTGTTCTGACATGCTTTGTGTGTGTGTGTGTGTGTGTGTGTGTGTGTGTGTGTGTGTGTGTGTGTGTGTGTGTGTGTGTGTGTGTGTGTGTGTGTGTGTGTGTGTGTGTGTGTGTGTGTGTGTGTGTGTGTGTGTGTACGTGTGCGTAGATGTAAGCCCAGGATCGGGGGGCGCCAGTGTGACCGGTGCGCTGCAGGTTTCTACAGGTTCCCTGAGTGTCTCCCATGTAGCTGTAACCAGGGAGGGGTCACAACAGACGTCTGCCACCCTGACACAGGACAGTGCCTCTGCAAGGTGACTGATTATACACGATTAATATACTACTTGTAAAAGGAAGAATGATTATCTACAGTACTGTATGTGTACATTTATAAATAGGAAGACTCTGTACACTGCAATATAATTCCCTTAAGTGTTTACGTACGCCATAACAATATTTTGACCACTGGCTTTCGCAGTTGAACATGTTTTTTCTGTTGTTGTAGAGAAACGTCCAGGGAGCCCGCTGTGATGCCTGTAGAGACGGGTCCTTCCACTTTGACCCCTCCCACCCTAGGGGCTGCATGAGCTGCTTCTGCTTTGGAGCCAACAGCCAGTGTCAGAGCACCCACAAACGCAGGGGGAAGGTGTGTGTTTGTGTGTGCATTTGTATGGTTGTGTGTTTGTATATGTGTGTGTGTGTGAAGATTTTAAGGTGTTTTCATTGATACATTATTGGGTTTCTGGTCTTTAGAAATCTAAAATGTTATGTTATTATTATTATTATTATGTACTTGTTCAGACACATGATCCAACAAACCCTTATCTCGCCACATGACCAGCATTGCAACAACCCAAATTCCATAGACTGGATATACCCACAGCTTTGCCACACCTGCAGAACATAAACCCATTGCACTCCATTGCATACCACAGCATGCTATTCTATTCCTATAATGGTATTTCACCTAATCACAGGCCTATAATATATAGTACAATTCTCTTTCCATCCGCTTCCACTAGTTTGTGGACATGCGTGGCTGGCGTCTGGAGAGGGCTGACCAGGAGGAGGTGGCATCAGTCCTCAACCCATCCAGTAACACAGTGGTAGCAGACATACAGGAGCTGCCTGGCACTACTCAGCTCCTCCACTGGGTGGCGCCTCCATCCTACCTGGGAGACAGGGTGAGTGGAGCGAGTGGAACTCAGGAGGAGCATATGTACTGTTTATAGAATAGTTCAGTTTAATAAAGAGGATATGTTTCAGTAATATTTGGAATGTCTTTTTATATTAGACTTGAGCATTTTAAGCTAGAATCCTTAGTTACTACATCCATTTTTGGGCTCATGAGGTTAGTTCAACTGTCATACACTGACAGAACCCAAAATATAAGCTTGTTTTGCTCCAATGTTTGTAAACAATGTAAATGTAAACAAACACTATCTAGCGTTAAAACTATAATTTTGATATTATGGATGGTCAGTCCTTGCATCCATAGCTCTGCCTATGAATTTGAGAGTGGTTACATTTCTCCAGGCCCATCCCTCATCTTTTTTACCAAACAGAGGCGAGGTGATCGCTTTATTGTTTTAATTTAGGACTCTAGTTTTAACATTTGATCAATTGTTATTTAGTGGTGAATTCAGTGTTAACAGGAAAAGTATACGAGGAGTCAGTCTTAGCAGCTGCCATAGAGCCTAACCAATAGTGCTTTGACCTGGGGGGTATACTACAAAGCAGGATCTATGAGTTATCCAGCTAACTTCAATAAACAACCAGAAATAACTAAACTTGGCTGTGTGTTTTTGGTTGCTGAGTCAATTAGACCATGTCCATTTCAAGCTTATCTTAAATATACAATATATACACTACCATTCAAAAGTTTGGGGTCACTTAGAAATGTTCTTAAAACAAAAAGAAGAAAAGCACATTTTTAAAATCCATTATAATAACATCAAATTGATAAGAAATACATTGTAGACATTATTAATGTTGGAAATGACTATTGCTGCTGGAAACGGCTGATTTTTTTTCATGGAATATCTAGATAGGCGTACAGAGGCCCATTTTCAGCAACGATCACTCCTGTGTTCCAATGGCACGTTGTTTTAGCTAATCCAAGTTTATCATTTTAAAAGGCTAATTGATCATTAGAAAACCCTTTTGCAAGTATGTTAGCACAGCTGAAAGCTGTTGTTCTGATTAAAGAAGCAATAAAACTGGCCTTCTTTAGACTAGTTGAGTATCTGGAGCATCAGCAATTGTGGGTTCGATTACAGGCTCAAAATGGCCAGAAACAAAGAACTTTCTTCTGAAACTCGTCAGTCTATTCTTGATCTGAGAAATGAAGGCTATTCCATGTAAGAAATTGCCAAGAAACTGAAGATCTCATACAACGCTATGTAGCACTCCCTTCACAGAACAGCGCAAACTGGCGCTAACCAGAATAGAAAGAGCCCCGGTGCACAACTGAGCAAGAGGACAAATACATTAGTGTCTAGTTTGAGAAACAGAGTCCTCACAAGTCGTCAACTGGCAGCTTCATTAAACAGTACCCGCAAAACACCAGTCTCAACATCAACAGTGAAGAGGCGACTCCGGGATGCTGGCCTTCTAGGCAGAGTTCCTCTGTCCAGTCTCAACGTCAACAGTGAAGAGGCGACTCCGGGGACTGGCCTTCTAGGCAGAGTTCCTCTGTCCAGTGTCTCTGTTCTTTTGCCCATCTTAATCTTTTCTTTTTATTGGCCAGTCTGAGATATGGCTTTTTCTTTGCAACTCTGCCTAGAAGGCCAGCATCCCGAGTAGCGCAGCGGTCTAAGGCACTGCATCTCAGTGCTAGAGGCGTCACTACAGACCCTGGTTTGATTCCAGGCTGTATCACAACCGGCTGTGATTGGGAGTCCCATAGGGCGGCGCACAATTGGCCCAGCATCGTCTGGGTTAGGGTTTGGCCAGGGTAGACCGTCATTGTAAATAAGGATTTGTTCTTAACTGACTAGCCTAGTTAAATAAAGGTTAAATAAATAAAAATGAAATAAAAATCTCCTTGTTCCTGCTTTGTAATATACCCCCCAGTTCTGTACTGATTCAGACCATAGAATTAGAATGATTGCTAAGTCATTCATGAATGTTCTATTCATTCTATTTCTGTAGTTTACACCCAGTCCCAGTGACTGACGGTATGCTCTGCTCCTGTCTCAGGTGTCTTCCTATGGGGGCTACCTGACCTACCAGGCCAAGTCATTTGGGATTCCTAGTGAGGGGATGTCTTTGCTGGACCGCAGACCTGATGTCTTGCTCAGTGTACGTACAGTATGACATATCATCACTCACTGCTAATTATGACATCTCTCTTATTGGTGTATAAGTCGTATATAAATCACTTCCTGTTGTGAGTAACGGAGTGTTGTTTCTCTGTGATGTCCTCAGGGCAAGGAGATGGCCCTGGTCCACATGGCCCCAAAGACCCCCGAACCAGACAGACTCCACCAGGGCAGAGTCCAGCTAGTGGAGGTATAGAAAACAGTTTTTCCTACCTAAAAAATGGTCAAGCTGAGTCCTTATTCCATTCTATCTGTTGTGAACAACACCTTTAAAGCACTTCAAAGTTTACACTCCCTCACTAATACCTATCTGTATGTTATGTGCAGGGGAACTGGCGTCACGCCGACACCAACCGGCCTGTGTCCAGGGAGGATCTGATGGTGGTCCTGGCTGGGCTGGTGGATATGAGGGTGCAGGCTCTTTACTTCACCCAGAGCCAGAGACTCAGTCTGGGGGAGGTAGGCCTGGAGGAGGCTACAGACACGGGGGCCGGGGGCCCTGCCAGCACCGTGGAGCAGTGTGCCTGTTCCCCTCTCTACAGAGGAGACTCCTGCCAGGTTTGACTCGGGCCGTAATGATCTTGTTCACTCCTAGTCCCCTAGGTGTTTCATATTGATATACAGGGGTCATATAGGCATAAGCACTATGGTTAAAGATTTGAAGAGAGTACTCCTGAGGTGCCTTGGAGTCTTATTTTGGAAATGGTAGTATGTCCAAGGCTATTTGGACTTTTAGCTCTCAGGTGCACAACAAGCAGGGCTGGGGGCTTGGGCTAAGGGTCAGTTTGGGATTGGGGAAGAGAGGTGGGAAGGACAGTGTGAGAGCGAAAAGGATTAGGAGACGGTAATAGAGAGAGAAAGAATACAGGAGGGGCTGAGAGGGAGAGGTGACAACTGACCGGTCTAATCATTTTAGAAAAGAGAAGAGTGAGAACTCCCCTCCTCGCTGTGGGGTTGTTGTTGTGACACGCCCAAACAATGGTGCCACGCCCGGGGTGAGTGAGGTCACTGCCAGGCAGAGGAAAAACCCTTCAGCCCATCAAAGAGACGACGGTTTAAACAACCCTGTGTGGAATGTTCTGGAAAAAACCCTGTGTGTGTTTCTGTGTGTCTTGTGTGTGTCTGAGTTCATCAGCCAAGCCCAGTAGCCCCAGGCAGAGGGAGAAGATGCACAATCACCATGACATAACATTAGACATTCAATTACTGCTGTAAACTGCTCCACTGTGGCATGGTAACAGCAGTTAAAATAAAATACAATGAAAACACATGTACAGTACGATGGTCATCAAGTTTAAACAGAAGTCTTCCCCTTAGGGTGTTTAGTGCATGGGTGGGTCTCAAACTCCAATTAGGAAAAGTTGGATGGAAGCATTTTCCCCCTGAAAATCCACGTATTAAATTGAATGTAAATGAAACCATTTTCGGTGTGTAACCCTTAGGGATGGGCAGCTGACAGTGAAGATGTGGTCTTGTTACGCTGGCAACAAATGTCCTTCATTTGACTTGATTGAGTTGTTTTCCCCCATTTTGTGGATGTGCTCTAAGCAGTGTTATTGTGTGTGTGTGTGTGTGTGTGTGTGTGTGTGTGTGTGTGTGTGTGTGTGTGTGTGTGTGTGTGTGTGTGTGTGTGTGTGTGTGTGTGTGTGTGTGTGTGTGTGTGTGTGTGTGTGTGTGTGTGTGTGTGTGTGTGTGTGTGTGTGTGTGTGTGTGTGTGTGTGTGTGAGACATCAACATCCTGTAATCAGGTGTGTTCAGAGGAAATGGATAATATGTACCCGGCGGCAGTAATAAAAAAGGAGAGGCACGCTGACACATAGCCAGTGTGGTATCTAGCAACCTGGGACCGTGTTACTCACCTCCCTCAACCAGACAGACACAATGTGTGTGTGTGTATTCTAGGTGTGAGTGATCTTCTGTACTGTCTGGAGGTATATGAGTATTATTCACAAAACCACACAATCACACTGGCATGCTCACAAAGATACCCTATGGACACACATTAACACACACAATCAAAAACACACTCATTCAGTCTCCCAGGTGGAACCACACCCTAGCAACATTAGGATTTTCCTTTAGACTGTTTGTTAGTGTAAGCGAAGTTGTATTTTTGAAAATAGTTATGAGAATAAATGTGTGTGTGTGTCTGTGTGTGTGCATGTTGCTACATTGCTCTGACTGCGGCACTGACTCAGGTGCTGTACGTGAGTGAAGGGGCGTGTCCTCTACGTGTGAGTCTGTGTGTGTTTAAGAGGCAGAGGCAGGGAGTTATTTCAGACTAAACGGGAGTGATGTCAGACACGAGTGTCCACAGACACCAGAGAGGGAGAGACATGCTACTACAGGTCCTGCTATGGGGAACCTTACTGGGACTATGCAGCGCAGGACACAGACCATATTCCAGGGGAGAGAGGAACCGCTATCCCAGACAGCATGACCGAGAGGCACAGAGAATAGATTATCCTTTAATACATGACCAGGGAAGACAAAGAGTCCAGTACCCTTCTGTGAATGATCAGGGGACCCAAAGAATCCAGTACCCTTCTGTGAATGATCAGGGGACCCAAAGAATCCAGTACCCTTCTGTGAATGATCAGGGGACCCAAAGAGTCCAGTACCCTTCTGTGAATGATCAGGGGACCCAAAGAGTCCAGTACCCTTCTGTGAATGATCAGGGGACCCAAAGAGTCCAGTACCCTTCTGTGAATGATCAGGGGACCCAAAGAGTCCAGTACCCTTCTGTGAATGATCAGGGGACCCAAAGAGTCCAGTACCCTTCTGTGAATGATCAGGGGACCCAAAGAGTCCAGTACCCTTCTGTGAATGACAGAGGGCAGACTGTTCAGTATCCATATTTTGACGACCAAGGTTCCAGCTCTCAGATCCAGGTAAACCTATGGAAGTCAAGCAGTGGTGAAGTCTGCTGGCTTACAAATGGATTTACTGTCTGTAATGTATGTGTGGCTGCTCTGTGCATGAGTTAGACCTGTAGGATATCAGTTGACTTCCAGACTGTTATCTTACAAGCAAAGGGTATGTTTGGCAGTGGTGCGTGGTGTGGTGTCTTGTATTCAGCGTGGTGCTGGTGACACACCCCACCTGGGAACAGTTTGGGACATTTGTTAGATCAGTCATTCTCTGTTGCTAGGCAGTGTAGCTGAGGTAAACTCAGACAGACTTTATCTACTCAAACACTGCCACTTTGAATGGTAAAGTGTTCTTCTGTGTGGGAATTAAGTGTGTTGTTTTGAAACGTGTATTTAGGATTGTGTTCTGTTTGTGATAGAACTTGTGTGGCTTTTTCATATTTTTTGTTATTCATCCATTGAGTCCCATTGAGCTAGACATCACTTTTAAAGCTCTGACTTTCCGTGAAGTATTGCTGTA
The DNA here is from genome assembly GCF_029448725.1 of Salvelinus fontinalis. Taxonomy (NCBI): domain Eukaryota; kingdom Metazoa; phylum Chordata; class Actinopteri; order Salmoniformes; family Salmonidae; genus Salvelinus; species Salvelinus fontinalis. The sequence goes on along the minus strand of NC_074681.1, from coordinate 24,126,652 downwards.
TCTACTGTATGTATTTGATGTGTCTGTATTCATGTCTGATGCTTATGTTTCTCTGTTCCAGAAATGTGCCACTGGTTACTATAGAGACGGCAGTGGGCCCTACCTGGGTCGCTGTGTGCCCTGCTCCTGTAACGGCCTGGCCAACGAGTGTGACGAGAGGACTGGGAGGTGCCTGGTAAGAACACACACACACACACACACACACACACACACACACACACACACACACACACACACACACACACACACACACACACACACACACACACAGGTTCTGACTCAGCACTAAAGAGTGAAGTGACCATAACCTCATATGAAGGTACAGCACTTGTCTTGTACAATACCTAAGTCATCCCATCTGACTCCAAGGTAAGCCACAGTCCAGTCATCAGTCATAGTCTAGACATCTTACCCGTGCCTCTGGGCATTTCTTTGGGCCCCCCATGGGCATCCCACCCTACCTGGGTGCCCACATACTGTTCTGTACCATAGCAGGCTAACCACATGAAAGTATTGGCTGATGTGGGTCTGACTTAGTAGATGTGATCACATATAAATGTGATCTGGGTCTACATTAGCCCCTAGGAGAGCCTTCATCTGTCACGGATGGCAGGGTGGAGTGGAGGGTGAAACTCTACATCTCTAAAAGCCCATGCAACACTCTATATTCTCCTCTCTCTCTTATCTCCCTCTGTCTCCCTCCCCTCCCTCCCTCTCTTTCTCTCTCTCTCTCTCTCTCCCTCCATCTTTCTCTTATCTCCTCTCATCTTACACAAGCCCCTCAAGAGCAAGCCTGTGCCTCTCTCCAGGCCTGAGGTGCCCAGAGTGCTACGGACAGACAGACGCACGTGGCTGAGCACTCTCTCTCTCTCTGCAGTGAATGTCCATCAAAATCACTTTTTGGAATGGATTAGAACAGAAATGTTTGGCATCCCCATATCATCATCCTCCTCTCTCATAAAAACAATCACCCTCCTTTGTGGTAAACATAGGAGTTATGTCATGTACAGTTAGATCTACCCTGTGGTGGGGTATGGCAGCGTGGTTATGTCCACAAAAGGACAAAGTGTGTTTAGACTCACTATGGTCTTTATTATGGTATTTTCATTAAATTAGTGAGGCTATAGATTCTCTTTGTTACTTGGTTATTTACTAAGAGAGCACAGAACGACCCTGTGCTCCTCACTTTCTAAACAGATACAAACATGTTCACTATGATGGATTACAGCTCTATTACTTTATGACTCTACTATTTAGATTCTCTTATTGACATGCTCAAGTGCTCTAACCATGTTTTCTACTATTCCTGTGGACAGAACTGCCAATACAACACGGCTGGAGACAGATGCGAGCGCTGCAAAGAGGGTTACTATGGAGATGCTGCCCAGAGGTCATGCCGGGTGTGCCCGTGCCCCTTCAGTGTGCCGGCTAACAGGTCAGTGTCACCAAAGAACCAATCAGTGGCAAGGTCAACCATAGTAGACGCTTCTTTGGTGGAATCAAACCTGTGTACTGTATCATGACTTACTGGCCCAGTATTCAAGTGTTTAAATGTACTCTTCATCATTCCACTATAGTTTTGCAGTGGGTTGCAGAGAGGCTGCTGGAGGGTTCCAGTGTGTTTGTAAACAAGGCTACGCAGGAGACCGGTGTGAACGATGTGCCCCTGGTTACTACGGTGATCCATCGACAGCTGGAGGAAGCTGCAGGCCTTGTGACTGTAACGGCAATGGAAACAACTGTGACTCCAGGACTGGGGGTGAGTGTTGATGTTACTGAGACATGATGACACATTCAGAAAACCCCGACCCATTGAGTGTATTGATATAGCTTTGTTCTCAGTTGATTATTATTATTTATTTTTTAAATAGCATTGTAGTTACTTTTTTATCATGAATGAATAATTCTGCTCTTTCTACAGTGTGCAAGAACACTTTGGA